>NC_091342.1:5147537-5197537 GCF_038502225.1 Cherax quadricarinatus | reverse complement strand
TGTGTGTGTGTGTGTGTGTGTGTGTGTGTGTGTGTGTGTGTGTGTGTGTGATGTGTGATGTGTGTGTGTGTGTGTGTGTGTGTGTGTGTGTGTGTGTGTGTGTGTGTGTGTGTGTGTGTGTGTGTGTGTGTGTGTGTGTGTGTGTGTGTGTGTGTGTGTGTGTGACCCAATTAATTTTTGCACTCTCATTACAGTTGTGATTGGGTGAGGACGTGTGAATGACTCATTACTTTGTAATTTGTACATGACTGTAACCATGTATAGATGTGTAGTGATTCATTACCACTGTAACGTGGTCATGATTGTGACCAGATCTACCTGGAGTTCATTACCACTGTAACTTGTTCAGCTATCAAAACTTTTGGATCCAGTCCCTGGACCCATTATGTACCTCTGTAATCTTTTGACTACCACCCACACCATGGGTATGGGTTGCATAATCAACATATTAAACTAACTAAAACTCTGTATACGATTTAATCTGTATGAAGACTAACGTATAAATACGTATTAACATGCGAGGTTAGTTAATGGGGTTAAAAGTCTATCGACTTCATGGGAGTCATTAAGGGTGTACGCAACCTGTTCACCACCAGTCATGGGAGTCATTAAGGGTGTACGCAACCTGTTCACCACCAGTCATGGGAGTCATTAAGGGTGTACGCAACCTGTTCACCACCAGTCAAGTGTTGGATAAGACACAATGTGCGGTTGATGGCATTTCAATAATCACTTGACTCACCAGGACAAAACATCTCAATAAATGCCTTAAACCGCAAATTATGTCATTCAACATTCTTGTCAGCATATTTTACCAGACATATTGCAAAGATTAAGAAGGATTAAAGTCTCAGTATATATACGATGAAACATACACCTCTCGGTGTATATATCCTGTGACCATGTGAGGCTTCCGGTAACTAACATATATGAAGTGATTGATACATATTTTTATACTCACTCATTATGGTGGAGGTAATTTCACCTAATTTAACGTAATTTAACAACATATAACCAAAATCTAAACAGTTCCACAAATATGGGAGTACAGTACTCTGTGGCAAGGGCGGCAAGATATACGCTACTAATGTGATCTGATACATTGGAAATCAGACGTTCCTTATAGAAGGAAAGGCTGGACACGTGTCACTAAATGACAGAGGAAGAATTATTATTATTATTATTATTATTATTATTATTATTATTATTATTAGTAGTAGTAGTAGTAGTAGTAGTAGTAGTAGTAGTAATAGTGGTGGTAGTAGTAATTGTTGTTGATAAAACTGTGACCATCATCAGAGAAGTAACACAAGCAAAACTTATTAGGAACTCCTAACACCATTCTGGTCCTTGAGTAGATGCTATCATGAATGACCTTAAGTGAGTGTGGCTTGAAGTTCTCACAAGGCCAGCTGCTCTCATGACTTAGTATACATGCAATGAGTGGTATATGTACTCAGTATATAGTATGTATATATACATATATATACTGAGAGGTGTATGCAGTCAGTTTATATACATATAGAGTGAAAGTTAGCATCTTCCTATACATAACACTGCGAAGTGTATTTCTCAGTGTATATACATGTAAACTGTATATATACAGAACATCCATTCTGATAAGTGACAAGAATACTGCTGCCTTGATGTCTGCTGTGTCGGGACTGAGAACTAGCAAACAACAGCGAGGCCACTGCCTAGACATGACGATCAGCGAGGTCACTGCCTAGACATGACGATCAGCGAGGTCACTACCTAGATATGACTATCAGCGAGGTCACTACCTAGACATGACTATCAGCGAGGTCACTACCTAGACATGACTATCAGCGAGGTCACTACCTAGACATGACGATCAGCGAGGTCACTACCTAGACATGACTATCAGCGAGGTCACTGCCTAGACATGATCAGCGAGGTCACTACCTAGATATGACTATCAGCGAGGTCACTACCTAGACATGACTATCAGCGAGGTCACTACCTAGACATGACGATCAGCGAGGTCACTACCTAGATATGACTATCAGCGAGGTCACTACCTAGACATGACTATCAGCGAGGTCACTACCTAGACATGACTATCAGCGAGGTCACTACCTAGACATGACTATCAGCGAGGTCACTACCTAGACATGACTATCAGCGAGGTCACTACCTAGACATGACTATCAGCGAGGTCACTACCTAGACATGACGATCAGCGAGGTCACTACCTAGATATGACTATCAGCGAGGTCACTACCTAGACATGACTATCAGCGAGGTCACTACCTAGACATGACTATCAGCGAGGTCACTACCTAGACATGACTATCAGCAAGGTCACTACCTAGACATGACTATCAGCGAGGTCACTACCTAGACATGACTATCAGCGAGGTCACTACCTAGACATGACTATCAGCGAGGTCACTACCTAGACATGACTATCAGCGAGGTCACTACCTAGACATGACTATCAGCGAGGTCACTACCTAGACATGACTATCAGCGAGGTCACTACCTAGACATGACTATCAGCGAGGTCACTACCTAGACATGACTATCAGCAAGGTCACTACCTAGACATGACTATCAGCGAGGTCACTACCTAGACATGACTATCAGCGAGGTCACTACCTAGACATGACTATCAGCGAGGTCACTACCTAGACATGACTATCAGCGAGGTCACTACCTAGACATGACTATCAGCGAGGTCACTACCTAGACATGACTATCAGCGAGGTCACTACCTAGACATGACTATCAGCAAGGTCACTACCTAGACATGACTATCAGCGAGGTCACTACCTAGACATGACTATCAGCGAGGTCACTACCTAGACATGACTATCAGCGAGGTCACTGCCTAGACATGATCAGCGAGGTCACTACCTAGATATGACTATCAGCGAGGTCACTACCTAGACATGACGATCAGCGAGGTCACTACCTAGACATGACTATCAGCGAGGTCACTACCTAGACATGACTATCAGCGAGGTCACTACCTAGATATGACTATCAGCGAGGTCACTACCTAGACATGACTATCAGCGAGGTCACTACCTAGACATGACTATCAGCGAGGTCACTGCCTAGACATGATCAGCGAGGTCACTACCTAGATATGACTATCAGCGAGTCACTACCTATGACTATCAGCGAGGTCACTACCTAGACATGACTATCAGCGAGGTCACTACCTATGACTATCAGCGAGGTCACTACCTAGACATGACTATCAGCGAGGTCACTACCTAGACATGACTATCAGCGAGGTCACTACCTAGACATGACTATCAGCGAGGTCACTACCTAGATATGACGATCAGCAAGATCACTACCTAGAACTAACAAATTAAAAATAGAGAGGTCACTGCTTAGACTTGACCAAGTAACAACAGACACATCAAAGCTAAGACCTAACAGGTAATAACAGCGGGGAGGGGGGAGGATGGGTTAGAACTAATAACACACAACAGACTTACATTATCAATTACAACAGTAAGAAACAAAATCAATTTCGATGCCAGAAGTAAAAATATATATATATGTATTTCGTACACAAAACAGAAAAACAAAATGACAGGCAACAATAAGAAGAAGAAAAAACAAGTGTGTTTGCTGGGGTAATTTCGCTCTTGTTATTCTGTATGTGTCAATGAGCTGAGCTTCCCAGAATCTCAGATTATTTTTATCAAGAAAATAATCCCACGTCACCAGTGAAATTTACTTAATTGGTTAATGGGAATTTAAAGCCAATCGACTACGCTAAGGTCATCAGAAGGTCACCTAACCTATCCACCACCAAACAACAATACTTTAATGCCCAAAGTATATATATATATATATATATATATATATATATATATATATATATATATATATATATATATATATATATATATATATATATATATATATATATAAATATATATATATATATATATATATATATATATATATATATATATATATATATATATATATATATATATATATATATATAGTATACACCTCTCGATGTATATATCCAGTGTGAAGTTCGACAATTTAAAACAAATATTGAGATCTCAGTTACGGCTATGTATGACCCATACTTAGTAGGTTTAATGTTTGTTAGGAAACAAAATAATATGTTTGTGTGTGTGTACCAAAGTGTGTGTATGTTTGTGTGTGTGTACCAAAGTGTGTGTATGTTTGTGTGTGTGTACCAAAGTGTGTACTCACCCACCTAATTGTTCTCACCTAATTGTGGTTGCAGGGGTCGAGACTCAGCTCCTGGCCCCACCTCTTCACTGATCGCTACTAGGTCCTCTCCCTCTCTGCTTCCTGAGCTTTGTCATACCTCTTCTTAAAACTATGTATGGTTCCTGCCTCCACTACTTCACTTGCTAGGCTATTCCACTTGCTGACAACTCTATGACTGAAGAAATACTTCCTAACGTCCCTGTGACTCGTCTGAGTCTTCAGCTTCCAGTTGTGACCCCTTGTTTCTGTGTCCCCTCTCTGGAACATCCTATCTCTGTCCACCTTGTCTATTCCCCGCAGTATTTTGTATGTCGTTATCATGTCTCCCCTGACCCTTCTGTCCTCCAGTGTCGTCAGTCCAATTTCCCTCAACCTTTCCTCGTACGACATTCCCTTGAGCTCTGGGACTAGCCTTGTTGCAAACCTTTGTACTTTCTCTAACTTCTTGACGTGCTTGACCAGGTGTGGGTTCCAGACTGGTGCTGCATACTCCAGTATGGGCCTAACATACACAGTGTACAGTGTCTTGAACGATTCCTTATTAAGGTATCGGAACGCTATTCTCAGGTTTGCCAGGCGCCCGTATGCTGCAGCGGTTATTTGGTTGATGTGTGCCTCCGGTGACGTGCTCGGTGTTATGGTCACCCCAAGGTTTTTCTCCCTGAGTGAGATCTGTAGTCTTTGTCCACCTAGCCTATACTCTGTCTGCGGTCTTCTTTGCCCCTCCCCAATCTTCATGACTTTGCATTTGGAAGGATTGAATTCGAGAAGCCAGTTTCTGGACCACATGTCCAGCCTGTCTAAGTCTCTTTGCAGTCCTGCCTCATCCTCATCTGATTTAATTCTTCTCATCAACTTCACATCATCTGCGAATAGGGACACTTCAGAGTCTATTCCTTCCATCATGTCGTTCGCATATATCAAAAATAGCACTGGTCCTAGAACTGACCCCTGTGGGACCCCGCTCGTCACAGGCGCCCACTGTGATACCTCTTCACGTACCATGACTCGTTGCTGCCTCCCTGTCAGGTATTCCCTGATCCATTGCAGTGCCCTCCCTGTTATATGCGCCTGATCCTCCAGCTTCTGCACTAATCTCTTGTGGGGAACTGTGTCAAAGGCCTTCCTGCAGTCTAGGAAAACGCAATCTACCCACCCCTCTCTCTCGTGTCTTACTTCTGTTACCTTGTCATAAAACTCCAGGAGGTTTGTGACACAGGATTTGCCTTCCGTGAACCCGTGCTGGTTTTCATTTATAATCTTGTTCCTTTCCAGGTGTTCGACCACTCTCCTCCTGATAATCTTCTCCATGACTGTGTGTATGTTTGTGTGTGTACCAAAGTGTGTGTATGTTTGTGTGTGTACCAAAGTGTGTGTATGTTTGTGTGTGTACCAAAGTGTGTGTATGTTTGTGTGTGTACCAAAGTGTGTGTATGTTTGTTTGTGTACCAAAGTGTGTGTATGTTTATGTGCGTGTACTCACCTATTTGTACTCACCTATTTGTGGTTGCAGGGGTCGATTCACAGCTCCTGGCCCCGCCTCTTCGCTGATTGCTACTAGGTCCTCTCTCTCCCTGCCCCATGAGCTCTATCATACCTCGCCTTAAAACTATGTATGGTTCCTGCCTCCACCACATCACTTTCTAGGCTATTCCATGGCCTGACTACTCTATGACTGAAGAAATACTTCCTAACATCCCTTTGATTCATCTGAGTCTTCAACTTCCAATTGTGACCTCTTGTGTCTGTGTCCCCTCTCTGGAACATCCCGTCTTTGTCCACCTCGTCTATTCCGCGCAGTATTTTATATGTCGTTATCATGTCTCCCCTGACCCTCCTGGCCTCCAGTGTCGTCAGGCCGATTTCCCTCAACCTTTCTTCATAGGACAATCCCCGTAGCTCTGGGACTAGTCTTGTTGCAAACCTTTGCACTTTCTCTAATTTCTTGACGTGCTTGACTAGGTGTGGATTCCAAACTGGTGCTGCATACTCCAGTATGGGCCTGACGTAGATGGTATACAGAGTCTTAAACGAATCCTTACTGAGTGTGCACCAAAGTGTGTGTATGTTTGTGTGTGCACCAAAGTGTTGTATGTTTACCATTGTAACCTTGGTGAAGATCCCTTGAGAAGTGTATTTCTTTGTGTATATAACTGAAAGTTAGTCTTCTTGATGTACTGCATACACAATGTCTGTTCCCAGGGAACTATCTTCATGGGAAAAACTAAGCCAGTACGGGCATGGGTAGTAACTAGGTTTGATCCGAGGAAAGGGGAAGTAGTTCCACGTCCCTACAGGGGCGAATCTATGAAACTAACGAAGCTTAAGCTTCAGGGCCCCTAACCCCAGAGGGGCCCCCAGAAGCTATACTGCTTCTGGTCCTATATGAGAAGGATTAAAAAAGAATATTAATAATACACGTATAGTATAATTCAATGCAAAATAATAATTAAAATAAAAATTAAAAGATTATTAATGATGTAGGCGAGCCGTCGCTGGTTGTTAAGGTGACCGGGAACAGTTCAGGCTTTAGAGCCCCAAAAATATAGGTCCCCCACTGCCTCCCTGAATCAAGAACCCTTCACCAGCATCAAGGCACTTCCCCTCCCCTTCACCAGCATCAAGGCACCACCCCTCCCCACTATTAACGGAGGGACACCCCCAAAAACAGTGTTTACTTAGGTGAGTCGTTTCAATTTTAGACACGAGTGCTGGTGGCTTGCTGTTGGACACACCTCCCACACACCTTATATCTTATTGTGTACTCATGTATGCTTGTCTGGGTCGAGCACTAGCTTCTGGGACCGCACCATTAATAAGATCCCCCTGAGCACCCATAGCCTCGCGCCATCTCTCGAAAATTGCAATGCATATTTTTTTAGTTAGGTTTCGTCAAAGGGGAAGGGTAGCTCCAATGCCTCTGATCACGAGCCCTTCACTAGGGTAACGATGACGTGAGCACTTGAATACTGTGGACTCACTGTCACACAAACATGTAGTTTCTTGTACGATATGTCACTTTGTGTCACTTCAATATTTTGCTAATTGTGCCCCTAGTCCTGTTCCCAGCCCTCTGGTCCTGTTCCCAGCCCTCTGGTCCTGTTCCCAGCCCTCTGGTCCTGTTCCCAGCCCTCTGGTCCTGTTCCCAGCCCTCTGGTCCTGTTCCCAGCCCTCTGGTCCTGTTCCCAGCCCTCTGGTCCTGTTCCCAGCCCTCTGGTCCTGCTCCCAGCCCTCTGGTCCTGCTCCCAGCCCTCTGGTCCTGCTCCCAGCCCTCTGGTCCTGCTCCCAGCCCTCTGGTCCTGTTCCCAGCCCTCTGGTCCTGTTCCCAGCCCTCTGGTCCTGTTCCCAGCCCTCTGGTCCTGTTCCCAGCCCTCTGGTCCTGTTCCCAGCCCTCTGGTCCTGTTCCCAGCCCTCTGGTCCTGCTCCCAGCCCTCTGGTCCTGCTCCCAGCCCTCTGGTCCTGTTCCCAGCCCTCTGGTCCTGTTCCCAGCCCTCTGGTCCTGTTCCCAGCCCTCTGGTCCTGTTCCCAGCCCTCTGGTCCTGTTCCCAGCCCTCTGGTCCTGTTCCCAGCCCTCTAGTCCTGTTCCCAGCCCTCTGGTCCTGCTCCCAGCCCTCTGGTCCTGCTCCCAGCCCTCTGGTCCTGTTCCCAGCCCTCTGGTCCTGTTCCCAGCCCTCTGGTCCTGTTCCCAGCCCTCTGGTCCTGTTCCCAGCCCTCTGGTCCTGTTCCCAGCCCTCTGGTCCTGCTCCCAGCCCTCTGGTCCTGCTCCCAGCCCTCTGGTCCTGTTCCCAGCCCTCTGGTCCTGTTCCCAGCCCTCTGGTCCTGTTCCCAGCCCTCTGGTCCTGTTCCCAGCCCTCTGGTCCTGTTCCCAGCCCTCTGGTCCTGTTCCCAGCCCTCTGGTCCTGTTCCCAGCCCTCTAGTCCTGTTCCCAGCCCTCTGGTCCTGCTCCCAGCCCTCTGGTCCTGCTCCCAGCCCTCTGGTCCTGCTCCCAGCCCTCTGGTCCTGTTCCCAGCCTTCTGGTCCTGTTCCCAGCCCTCTGGTCCTGTTCCCAGCCCTCTGGTCCTGCTCCCAGCCCTCTGGTCCTGCTCCCAGCCCTCTGGTCCTGTTCCCAGCCCTCTGGTCCTGTTCCCAGCCCTCTAGTCCTGTTCCCAGCCCTCTGGTCCTGCTCCCAGCCCTCTGGTCCTGCTCCCAGCCCTCTGGTCCTGCTCCCAGCCCTCTGGTCCTGTTCCCAGCCTTCTGGTCCTGTTCCCAGCCCTCTGGTCCTGTTCCCAGCCCTCTGGTCCTGTCCCCAGCCCTCTGGTCCTGTTCCCAGCCCTCTAGTCCTGTTCCCAGCCCTCTGGTCCTGCTCCCAGCCCTCTGGTCCTGCTCCCAGCCCTCTGGTCCTGCTCCCAGCCCTCTGGTCCTGTTCCCAGCCTTCTGGTCCTGTTCCCAGCCCTCTGGTCCTGTTCCCAGCCCTCTGGTCCTGCTCCCAGCCCTCTGGTCCTGCTCCCAGCCCTCTGGTCCTGTTCCCAGCCCTCTGGTCCTGTTCCCAGCCCTCTAGTCCTGTTCCCAGCCCTCTGGTCCTGCTCCCAGCCCTCTGGTCCTGCTCCCAGCCCTCTGGTCCTGCTCCCAGCCCTCTGGTCCTGTTCCCAGCCTTCTGGTCCTGTTCCCAGCCCTCTGGTCCTGTTCCCAGCCCTCTGGTCCTGCTCCCAGCCCTCTGGTCCTGCTCCCAGCCCTCTGGTCCTGTTCCCAGCCCTCTGGTCCTGCTCCCAGCCCTCTGGTTCTGTTCCCAGCCCTCTGGTCCTGCTCCCAGCCCTCTGGTCCTGCTCCCAGCCCTCTGGTTCTGTTCCCAGCCCTCTGGTCCTGTTCCCAGCCCTGTGGTCCTGCTCCCAGCCCTCTGGTCCTGCTCCCAGCCCTCTGGTCGTGCTCCCAGCCCTCTGGTCCTGCTCCCAGCCCTCTGGTCCTGCTCCCAGCCCTCTGGTCCTGCTCCCAGCCCTCTGGTCCTGCTCCCAGCCCTCTGGTCCTGCTCCCAGCCCTCTGGTCCTGCTCCCAGCCCTCTGGTCCTGCTCCCAGCCCTCTGGTCCTGCTCCCAGCCCTCTGGTCGTGCTCCCAGCCCTCTGGTCCTGCTCCCAGCCCTCTGGTCATGCTCACAGCCCTCTGGTCGTGCTCTCAGCCCTCTGGTCCTGCTCCCAGCCCTCTGGTCGTGCTCCCAGCCCTCTGGTCCTGCTCCCAGCCCTCTGGTCCTGCTCCCAGCCCTCTGGTCCTGCTCCCAGCCCTCTGGTCCTGCTCCCAGCCCTCTAGTCCTGCTCCCAGCCCTCTGGTCCTGCTCACAGCCCTCTGGTCGTGCTACCAGCCCTCTGGTCGTGCTCCCAGCCCTCTGGTCCTGCTCACAGCCCTCTGGTCCTGCTCCCAGCCCTCTGGTCCTGCTCCCAGCCCTCTGGTCCTGCTCCCAGCCCTCTGGTCCTGCTCACAGCCCTCTGGTCGTGCTCCAAGCCCTCTGGTCGTGCTCCCAGCCCTCTGGTCGTGCTCCCAGCCCTCTGGTCCTGCTCACAGCCCTCTGGTCCTGCTCCCAGCCCTCTGGTCCTGCTCCCAGCCCTCTGGTCCTGCTCCCAGCCCTCTGGTCGTGCTCCCAGCCCTCTGGTCGTGCTCCCAGCCCTCTGGTCGTGCTCCCAGCCCTCTGGTCCTGCTCACAGCCCTCTGGTTCTGCTCACAGCCCTCTGGTCCTGCTCACAGCCCTCTGGTCCTGCTCACAGCCCTCTGGTCCTGCTCACAGCCCTCTGGTCCTGCTCACAGCCCTCTGGTCCTGCTCCCAGCCCTCTGGTCCTGCTCCCAGCCCTCTGGTCCTGCTCACAGCCCTCTGGTCCTGCTCACAGCCCTCTGGTCCTGCTCACAGCCCTCTGGTCCTGCTCCCAGCCCTCTGGTCCTGCTCACAGCCCTCTGGTCCTGCACACAGCCCTCTGGTCCTGCTCCCAGCCCTCTGGTCCTGCTCCCAGCCCTCTGGTCGTGCTCCCAGCCCTCTGGTCCTGCTCCCAGCCCTCTGGTCGTGCTCCCAGCCCTCTGGTCCTGCTCCCAGCCCTCTGGACGTGCTCCCAGCCCTCTGGTCCTGCTCCCAGCCCTCTTGTCCTGCTCACAGCCCTCTGGTCGTGCTCCCAGCCCTCTGGTCCTGCTCACAGCCCTCTGGTCGTGCTCCCAGCCCTCTGGTCCTGCTCCCAACCCTCTGGTCCTGCTCTCAACCCTCTGGTCCTGCTCCCAGCCCTCTGGTCCTGCTCCCAGCCCTCTGGTCCTGCTCCCAGCCCTCTGGTCCTGCTCCCAGCCCTCTGGTCCTGCTCCCAGCCCCCTGGTCCTGCTCCCAGCCCTCTGGTCCTGCTCCCAGCCCTCTGGTCCTGCTCCCAGCCCTCTGGTCCTGCTCACAGCCCTCTGGTCCTGCTCCCAGCCCTCTGGTCGTGCTCCCAGCCCTCTGGTCGTGCTCCCAGCCCTCTGGTCGTGCTCCCAGCCCTCTGGTCCTGCTCACAGCCCTCTGGTCCTGCTCACAGCCCTCTGGTCCTGCTCACAGCCCTCTGGTCCTGCTCACAGCCCTCTGGTCCTGCTCCCAGCCCTCTGGTCCTGCTCACAGCCCTCTGGTCCTGCTCCCAGCCCTCTGGTCCTGCTCCCAGCCCTCTGGTCCTGCTCACAGCCCTCTGGTCCTGCTCCCAGCCCTCTGGTCGTGCTCCCAGCCCTCTGGTCGTGCTCCCAGCCCTCTGGTCGTGCTCCCAGCCCTCTGGTCGTGCTCCCAGCCCTCTGGTCGTGCTCCCAGCCCTCTGGTCCTGCTCCCAGCCCTCTGGTCGTGCTCCCAGCCCTCTGGTCCTGCTCCCAGCCCTCTGGTCCTGCTCCCAGCCCTCTGGTCCTGCTCACAGCCCTCTGGTCCTGCTCCCAGCCCTCTGGTCCTGCTCCCAGCCCTCTGGTCCTGCTCACAGCCCTCTGGTCCTGCTCCCAGCCCTCTGGTCGTGCTCCCAGCCCTCTGGTCGTGCTCCCAGCCCTCTGGTCCTGCTCCCAGCCCTCTGGTCCTGCTCCCAGCCCTCTGGTCGTGCTCCCAGCCCTCTGGTCCTGCTCCCAGCCCTCTGGTCGTGCTCCCAGCCCTCTGGTCCTGCTCCCAGCCCTCTGGTCCTGCTCCCAGCCCTCTGGTCCTGCTCACAGCCCTCTGGTCCTGCTCCCAGCCCTCTGGTCCTGCTCACAGCCCTCTGGTCCTGCTCACAGCCCTCTGGTCCTGCTCACAGCCCTCTGGTCCTGCTCACAGCCCTCTGGTCCTGCTCACAGCCCTCTGGTCCTGCTCCCAGCCCTCTGGTTCTGCTCCCAGCCCTCTGGTCCTGCCCCCAGCCCTCTGGTCCTGCCCCCAGCCCTCTGGTCCTGCTCACAGCCCCTTTAACCCCATACTTTATCACAACATTGTTATACATATGGACTTCTTCTCATAGATTATTATTATCTCTAGGGCGGGAAGCTTTAAACCCTTAAGAACCTCTTAAGGGCTCGTTGAACCCTTAAGAGGTTCTTTAGGGGTTCGTTGATCCCATAAGAGGTTCTGAGGAAATATTATAGGTTATACATATGTTTCAGTGGCTCCTTGTACTACTGTTTAAAGGTTAGTCGTGAGTCGTGCATCATGTGCAAACATAAAAATGTTGGAATCGTTCACGTGAAGTGCTTAGCCCGCGCGGGTCAGTCAGCACACAGTGGTGAAGGCTCGATCCTCCGATCGGACCCAAAGAGGCCGATAATACCTGCGTTTACCATCCGAGGTGGCGCCGACGACACGTACGGTTGTCAGGCTTCACACCCGCCATCACAGTCTTATGAATCAAGCTGCTCCTAGCACAAAGTGGCTGAGGGAGTGAGGTAACAGCCGAGGGAGAGACTGGGGTAGCAACTGAGGGAGAGACTGAGGTAGAGAGTGACCTATTAACAATGACAATGTCAAGGTTGTGACCCAACAACAACTTTCTCTCTCATATCTGACAAAGTCCTTCATTGTCTCTTAACACATTAACCACTAACCCTTATCCTTGTGTCCTACCCTTCTCTTCCATTTGCCCCTTTCATGACTTCTTAACCATTATTCCCATCCCCTTATCGCTGAGTATTTCCGTCCCCTTATCGCTGAGTATTTCCGTCCCCTTATCCCTGAGTGTTCCCATCCCCAAATCCCTTAATATTCCAATTCTTTTATCTCTCGGTATTCCCATTCCTTTACCCATTCTTCCATCCATTTATTCTTTATCCCTTAACTCTTACCTCCTTGTTCTGCCAAGTTACAGACAAATTTCTGCCAGACATTAGTTTTCCATTCTCTGCTAAACGTGATAATCAGCCCCATTTATCAACCAAGATTATCCAAGATAACTGTAAAAATATACTATTTATTTATAAATTATATTTTGATTAAAATTACCTCTTTTTAGGCATCCTAAAAATGATATGTTTTAAGTGCCTGACAGATTTTTTTTTATTATTTTCCTTCATGCAATGTTTACGTTGATATTTCTCATGACATTTAAGTTTAGAGAATGACAGATGACCTGAAGTGTGATCACAGCTCTTACACTCTCAAATTTATTTAGGTGAAAAAAAAAACTCATTGAGAGGCTTCATAATTTCAGCCTTGATGTGTTGTAACTGGTGGGTGGACGGGTAAGCCAGTGGAAGGTTTCGGTCAGATGACTAAAAGCTGGAACAGCGGGTCATCATCTGACTAAGACCTGCGTCAGGAAACACTTGTCCTGTTTCCTGGCGAACCTTACCTAGCTTGCGGAAACAATTACTTATATTATAACCATAGGGGGGCCCTAAACCCGCAGGGATTATATAGCGCCTGTGGGTGGGATGGAAGGCATTCAGGCTCAATTTAGGGAACTGCAGCACAGATCCAATTCCCTAGATCAAGAGCCCCTCACCAGCATCAAGGAACCTCCCTTGAGGGGCCGTGGAAACAAATCATGCAGAGAATCGTACGTACAGGCAAGTAAGTCAGTAAGTTTATTTAGGTATACACAAATCCAGTTACATAGATTAGCATACATAGCAGCATATGTGTAGAGAACTTAGAATAACCCAAAAAAGTCAGAGTGACTTTTTTCCATTGGGGTCCTTTAGGCACCTCTAGTAAATTTATAACAGACCATTCCCGATTTTTATTTCCGTATAACAATCACATCCGAATTACATTCATAAAGAAGCACTAAACCCACTAGGAGTGATAACTTGAGAAAGCCTGTTCTGATAGGCTTCAAACCTGACCATAGATGTAGATCGACACCATGCCTAACCCTTCTAGGGTAGGGTAGGTGCCTGAGCCCGAGCCTTTAGCTCATAAGACTGTCATTCCCATTTGCCCGCTTGGGGCGGGGATGGCAGACCAGAGAGGCCTAGCTTGTGGCTAGGCCTGGGGACAGTTAGTCCCAAAGATGAGGAGGTACTTGTGCCTCCTCCCATGGGAGACTTAGGTCTCAGACACTCCCTAAAGAGGGAGCCAAGGCCGGGCCACCACTTGGACAAGGCCCGGGCCGGGAGAATACCGGCTAATCTTTAACTAACTAACTAACCATAGATGTATCCTACTCAAGAGAAGGTTGGCACTGCCGCTGGGGTCCGCAGGCATCAAACTTCCCATTTTATTTATAAAATGGTGTAGTGTCAATTCCGTATCCTTCCTTTAATCGTTAACAGCTGATGTCTCTTATAAGAACTGCAGCGTGTAACTTAAGGCTGTGAAGGTGCCAGTAAATATATGTACTTCCCTGCTTTAATATTATTATTATAATCAAAACTGTTAAACTACCTTGCTTTAATAATAGAAGTAAATCGGGTATGTATTGGTATCGGTAACTCGTCGCTCACGAAGTGGATTTTCCAGTTTAATAAAGCAGCTGGATATTAATAATAACCTGAATGTAACAATACAATTTTAATACTCTAGTTTAACTCCATTTGTGATTGAAAACATTTAATAAAATCCACATTAATTTCAACACCCCAAGTTTCCACATTTTTTTTTTTTTTCAGAAAAAAAAATATTAGGGGAGTAACTCGGGTGAAGGCAACAGACATTCCTTGTGTGGCTGATCATTCATAAGCAGCGATGACCTGGTGAAGGTGAAAGTGAATGTGACCTTCCATGATAGGCAGGGAAAGCCAGCACCAACCACCAGCCATGGACGACCCACTAACTCCTCTTCATTCATGGGAGTTTAAAGTCTATTGCCTACATGTGGGTCGTTATAGTCACAAGTAACTTTACTATTAACATTGATGCTGAAATATTCTCACTGTGTGTGTGTGTGTACGATGTGTGTGTGTATGTGTGTACGATGTGTGTGTGTGTGTGTGTGCTCACCTATTTGTGGTTGCAGGGGTCGAGCCATAGCTCCTGGCCCCACCTCTTCACTGGGACCTCTCTCTCTCTCCCTGCTCCATGAGCTTGTGTGTGTGTGTGTGTACGACGTGTGTGTGTGTGTACGATGTGTGTGTGTGTGTGTGTATATATATGTATTGTAAATTACATAGTCTATTATATATAATAATCAAACAGTTTATATATTAAACACAAGCTTCACAATCCCGTTTACAATCATCAGTAACTACAATTTTTCATTATAGTTCTGAAATTACAGGTAAAATAAGTTAGAGCTTACCTTCCTAATGGAAGCTACACTTAGGCCTACAAGAGCCTTCAAGAGTGAAAAACCTACTTTATATTTTAATATTCTGGAGCTCAGTAGAAAACAGCGCCAGTAGACCACAACAATTTAGGTAGTTATTATAAAAGTAAGAATGATGTGCAGGAATAGTCTCTCTGTCTCTCTCACTTGTTTCTCATCAGACCTGAGATATTTTACCCTTTCATTAAGAGACAAACTTACTTAAATATATTAAGGAAGGTGCTACCTCCAACCTTCCTCACATTGTTTCTTCAGTACACACGTAACCAAATTTATAGAGAGAAATATCCATCCTGTCCACATATTCTGAAGCTCGTGTACCAGGCAGACAAATTTCCATCTTATTGTATATGTCCTTATCAGAAGACACGGCTGTGAAGCACCATTAGCATTTTCATGGGGAAACGCTAAATCCGTAGGGTTTATTAAGCAAACCTGCTCTCTAAACTGCATTTTAAGGGGAAAATTCAGCAAAAGCTTAATGATAACCTTTAAGTTTGTCAATGGTGGTACAGCGCTGGGGATGGCAAGTACTCAGATTTAATCTCAGCAAAGACAGAGTAGCTATTAATCTGCATCAAGCCCCCCCCCCCCCTTTCCACTTAAAGAGATCATCAACGAAGTACCTGTATATTTTTCCCTCCAAGATTTCTGACTGTCATCTTCATATAGAGCGGATTTAGTAGTCTTGCTCTGCTTCACATACGATATAACATCTCTCTCTGCATCCACCTTAACTTACACATTATAAGGTAACAAACACTATAATACATCCCTCCTTACTGCATGCTTCCTGAAGCAGAGTTTATCAGTTAACACCACATGATATAATATCTCTCCCCTTGGGTCCTGGTAATTTTCTATTATCTACAAATTCCCTTTAGTCTCTACCATATTTCCGTGCAGCGGTTTTAATATTATCTTTTCAACTCGACCTCTCTCTCTTAGCTTCGTTTTAACTATTGTGAATTATGTGTGTCTGCTGACAACTCGTGAATATGGAATATTATTCGTAAGGAAGCGGGACAAGTGTCTCCTGACACCTACATGTGTCAGAACATGATTTGTTAAATGGCATCAGCTGGCTTACCCTCCTAGCGGGGGTAGGCCAGCTGATGATATAACCATTAGGGTGATTAGGAATCTGCCTAATGGTTATAGCCTAAAGTGGTTGTTGTGGTATATTTATTGGTTCGGAACTCATTTTTCATTGCCTCTCAGATGGATCCATTCATCTTTTCCGCATGCAAGAGTCAATAAAAAATGTATTGAGACCATGCATCAAGCTTTAGCACTTCCGAGGTGGTGGTTGTGTTTTATTCGTCAGGAAACAACACACTGTCTCCTAACACGAGTCTTAATCAAATGATGACCCGGTTCAATGGTTAAGCATCCGCTGGCCTACCCCAGCTACCTCCCACACCACGTCGAAAAAAAAAAATCAGCGGATCACTACATAGTGTATCCTAATATGATACCCTCACGAGTATTATAAGATGATATCTAAAATGATTAGGGATGATTAAGGCCGCAAGTCATCTGTTCATTATCAGTCAAAATTTATAAAATTTATAGGGATTAAAAGATAAGCCTCAGCATATATAAAGTGAGAGACATACATCTCAAAGTATATATATCTTGTGACCTAAAATGGTTCCTGATACTGGATATATATATATATGTATGATGACTTCATGTTAAGTGAATGTGTGATGACTGAATGATGACTTAATGTATGTGTGTTAACTTCATGTGTAAGCATGTCTGATGACTACACATGTGTATGTCGACTAAATTACGAGTACGTACTTGTGTACATCCTCGATGACCACATGTGTGTGTATATTCAATGGCAACGACGTAATATATGCTTGATGCAGCACGATTTGTGTTTAATGGCACACACTATATACATATCTAGTGACAAGCCAAAGATAACCGAGGTACTACCAAAAGAAGCTAATATAAGATCTTAGACAAATGTTCGACCGTGTAAATAAAAAGGACCCCAATGTAAATAAGTCACTGTGTACTTTTTGGGTTATCTTAGGTTCTCTTCACATGTGCTGCTGTGTATGATAATCTATGTAACTGTAATTGTGTATACCTGAATAAACTTACATACGTAATATGCAGAGTGACTGGCGAGCACGAGGGTTATAACCTTGCCCTCTATAAGCTCCCACCACCCCACAATACCCCCCCCCACCCCCACGACTCCCACTCAATACTCCTTCAACATATCTTGGAGTGGACACGTATTAAGTAGAACCTTCGAAATCTAGGCCGTAAACATGCTCTGAATGTGCCTTGACATAAACTACCTGCTGGTGCGGTCATCCTGGGACTAATTTCGGGGATTACTGATAATCTGGAACTAAAATTTATATATTGCTATTGTTGAATTCATGGGGAGTAGGAGGTAAAAAAAATTAACAAGCATGGCACTCACCTTGAAACGTAAGGTTACACTTAGGTCACTCAGAAGAATAGATACTTGGCAGTTATAAGTATATACTTCCTTCATCGACACCATGCATAACCCTTCTAGGGTAGGGTAGGTGCCTGAGCCCGAGCCTTTAGCTCATAAGACTGTCATTCCCATTTGCCCGCTTGGGGCGGGGATGGCAGACCAGAGAGGCCTAGCTTGTGGCTAGGCCTGGGGACAGTTGGTCCCAAAGATGAGGAGGTCCTTGTGCCTCCTCCCATGGGAGACTTAGGTCTCAGACACTCCCTAAAGAGGGAGCCAAGGCCGGGCCACCACTTGGAAAAGGCCCGGGCCGGGAGAATACCGGCGAATCTTTAATAATAATAATAATATACTTCCTTAACAATCGACGTCAAGCATTGTAGATTCTTTTTTCCCTTTGACGATTTTCAAGGCTTGGTGATCCATATAAAGTACAACTGGTTGGTTAATAGGGACTTTAAATATATCTTCTACACGATTGTCAACAGGGCTACTTGTAACCCATTCACCACCAGTCAGAAATACTTTAATTCCTTAATTGGAAATCAAAATAACATCTCAGTATATATACATCGAGAAGTATACACCTTGCGGTGTATATAACTTGTGTATATACTACACGAAGCTAATAAAGAACCCCAATGAAAATTTATTTATTTATTTATTAATTTGAACATGATACAGAGAAGTACAAGGAATACAATTTTTATTTAAAGTGCATCATGCCAAAGCCCCTTGTATAAAGAGCATTATGGGCAGGCTTAAAATTTCCTTAATATTAACTAAACAATGATATATTCAGTGGTACAAAAATTATTGTAAAACAGATAACAATTTAGTACAAATGAGTACTACAAAGACAGGTCATGTGGTCATTACTGTGTTGCTGTGTAATCACTAGAATGGAGTATTATGTTAGGTAATGAAGTTAAATAGTAACAAAGTTTGATTGGGTCACAGGTTGACATTTATGAGATACAATAATGACTTTTGTTTGGGTTATCTCAGGTTCTCTACACATCTGCTGCTATGTATGATAATCTTTGTAACTGTATTTGTGTATACCTGAATAAACTTACTTAATACAATGTTATGATGACTTAATACTGCCAGCTAGTCGGTTCATGATCAGTCACTTCCTGAAGGTCAGCCTAGCCCCGTCAGCCTACCCACGACATTTCAAGCTGTTATATGACTCACACCACAGATATAAGGCAGTCACATGAAACATACAGTACCACAGGAAGTAGCATGACTCATGCCACAAGAAAACAGCCAGTAGCACTAAACACCACAATAACACAAGCAGCAGCTTGAATCACACCACAGTAATACATCCAGTAGCATGAATCACACCACAGTAATACACCCAGTAGCATGAATCACACCACAGTGATACATCCAGTAGCATGAATCACACCACAGTAATACACCCAGTAGCATGAATCACACCACAGTGATACACCCAGTAGCATGAATCACACCACAGTAATACACCCAGTAGCATGAATCACACCACAATAATACACCCAGTAGCATGAATCACACCGCAGTAATACACCCAGTAGCATGAATCACACCACTGTAATACACCCAGTAGCATGAATCACACCACAGTGATACACCCAGTAGCATGAATCACACCACAGTAATACACCCAGTAGCATGAATCACACCACAGTAATACACCCAGTAGCATGAATCACACCACAATAATACACCCAGTAGCATGAATCACACCGCAGTAATACACCCAGTAGCATGAATCACACCGCAGTAATACACCCAGTAGCATGAATTACACCACAGTAATACACCCAGTAGCATGAATCACACCACAGTAATACACCCAGTAGCATGAATCACACCACAGTAATACACCCAGTAGCATGAATCACACCACAGTAATATACCCAGTAGCATGAATCACACCACAGTAATACACCCAGTAGCATGAATCACACCACAGTAATACACCCAGTAGCATGAATCACACCACAATAATACACCCAGTAGCATGAATCACACCACAGTAATACACCCAGTAGCATGAATCACGCCACAGTAATACACCCAGTAGCATGAATCACACCACAGTAATACACCCAGTAGCATGAATCACACCACAGTAATATACCCAGTAGCATGAATCACACCACAGTAATACACCCAGTAGCATGAATCACACCACAGTAATACACCCAGTAGCATGAATCACACCACAATAATACACCCAGTAGCATGAATCACACCACAGTAATACACCCAGTAGCATGAATCACACCACAGTGATACACCCAGTAGCATGAATCACACCGCAGTAATACACCCAGCAGCATGAATCACACCACAGTAATACACCCAGTAGCATGAATCACACCACAGTAATACACCCAGTAGCATGAATCACACCACAGTAATACACCCAGTAGCATGAATCACACCAGTAGCATGAATCACATCACAGTAATACACCCAGTAGCATGAATCACACCACAGTAATACACCCAGTAGCATGAATCACACCACAGTAATACACCCAGTAGCATGAATCACACCACAGTAATACACCCAGTAGCATGAATCACACCGCAGTAATACACCCAGTAGCATGAATCACACCACAGTAATACACCCAGTAGCATGAATCACACCACAGTAATACACCCAGTAGCATGAATCACACCACAGTAATACACCCAGTAGCATGAATCACACCACAGTAATACACCCAGTAGCATGAATCACACCACAGTAATACACCCAGTAGCATGAATCACACCACAGTAATACACCCAGTAGCATGAATCACACAAAAGTAATACACCCAGTAGCATGAATCACACCACAATACACCCAGTAGCATTAATCACACCCCAGTAATACACCCAGTAGCATGAATCACACCACAGTAATACACCCAGTAGCATGAATCACACCACAGTAATACACCCAGTAGCATGAATCACACCACAGTAATACACCCAGTAGCATGAATCACACCACAGTAATACACCCAGTAGCATGAATCACACCACAGTAATACACCCAGTAGCATGAATCACACCACAGTAATACACCCAGTAGCATGAATCACACCACAGTAATACACCCAGTAGCATGAATCACACCACAGTAATACACCCAGTAGCATGAATCACACCACAGTAATACACCCAGTAGCATGAATCACACCACAGTAATACACCCAGTAGCATGAATCACACCACAGTAATACACCCAGTAGCATGAATCACACCACAGTAATACACCCAGTAGCATGAATCACACCACAGTAATACACCCAGTAGCATGAATCACACCACAGTAATACACCCAGTAGCATGAATCACACCACAGTAATACACCCAGTAGCATGAATCACACCACAGTAATACACCCAGTAGCATGAATCACACCACAGTAATACACCCAGTAGCATGAATCACACCACAGTAATACACCCAGTAGCATGAATCACACCACAGTAATACACCCAGTAGCATGAATCACACCACAGTAATACACCCAGTAGCATGAATCACACCACAGTAATACACCCAGTAGCATGAATCACACCACAGTAATACACCCAGTAGCATGAATCACACCACAGTAATACACCCAGTAGCATGAATCACACCACAGTAATACACCCAGTAGCATGAATCACACCACAGTAATACACCCAGTAGCATGAATCACACCACAGTAATACACCCAGTAGCATGAATCACACCACAGTAATACACCCAGTAGCATGAATCACACCACAGTAATACACCCAGTAGCATGAATCACACCACAGTAATACACCCAGTAGCATGAATCACACCACAGTAATACACCCAGTAGCATGAATCACACCGCAGTAATACACCCAGTAGCATGAATCACACCACAGTAATACACCCAGTAGCATGAATCACACCACAGTAATACACCCAGTAGCATGAATCACACCACAGTAATACACCCAGTAGCATCACACCGCAGAATCAGTAGCATGAATCACACAGTAAGACACCCAGTAGCATGAATCACACCACAGTAATACACCCAGTAGCATGAATCACACCACAGTAATACACCCAGTAGCATGAATCACACCACAGTAATACACCCAGTAGCATGAATCACACCACAGTAATACACCCAGTAGCATGAATCACACCACAGTAATACACCCAGTAGCATGAATCACACACAGTAATACACCCAGTAGCATGAATCACACCACAGTAATACACCCAGTAGCATGAATCACACCACAGTGATACACCCAGTAGCATGAATCACACCGCAGTAATACACCCAGTAGCATGAATCACACCACAGTAATACACCCAGTAGCATGAATCACACCACAGTAATACACCCAGTAGCATGAATCACACCACAGTAATACACCCAGTAGCATGAATCACACCACAGTGATACACCCAGTAGCATGAATCACACCGCAGTAATACACCCAGTAGCATGAATCACACCACAGTAATACACCCAGTAGCATGAATCACACCACAGTAATACACCCAGTAGCATGAATCACACCACAGTAATACACCCAGTAGCATGAATCACACCACAGTGATACACCCAGTAGCATGAATCACACCGCAGTAATACACCCAGTAGCATGAATCACACCACAGTAATACACCCAGTAGCATGAATCACACCACAGTTATACACCCAGTAGCATGAATCACACCACAGTAATACACCCAGTAGCATGAATCACACCACAGTAATACACCCAGTAGCATAAATCACACCACAGTGAGACACCCAGTAGCATGAATCACACCACAGTAATACACCCAGTAGCATGAATCACACCACAGTGATACACCCAATAGCATGAATCACACCGCAGTAATACACCCAGTAGCATGAATCACACCGCAGTAATACACCCAGTAGCATGAATCACACCACAGTAATACACCCAGTAGCATGAATCACACCACAGTGATACACCCAGTAGCATGAATCACACCACAGTAATACACCCAGTAGCATGAATCACACCACAGTAATACACCCAGTAGCATGAATCACACCACAGTAATACACCCAGTAGCATGAATCACACCACAGTAATACACCCAGTAGCATGAATCACACCACAGTAATACACCCAGTAGCATGAATCACACCACAGTAATACACCCAGTAGCATGAATCACACCACAGTAATACACCCAGTAGCATGAATCACACCACAGTAATACACCCAGTAGCATGAATCACACCACAGTAATACACCCAGTAGCATGAATCACACCGCAGTAAAACACCCAGTAGCATGAATCACACCACAGTAATACACCCAGTAGCATGAATCACACCACAGTAATACACCCAGTAGCATGAATCACATCACAGTAATACACCCAGTAGCATGAATCACACCACAGTAATACACCCAGTAGCATGAATCACACCACAGTAATACACCCAGTAGCATGAATCACACCACAGTTATACACCCAGTAGCATGAATCACACCACAGTAATACACCCAGTAGCATGAATCACACCGCAGTAATACACCCAGTAGCATGAATCACACCACAGTGATACACCCAGTAGCATGAATCACACCACAGTAATACACCCAGTAGCATGAATCACACCACAGTGATACACCCAGTAGCATGAATCACACCGCAGTAATACACCCAGTAGCATGAATCACACCGCAGTAATACACCCAGTAGCATGAATCACACCACAGTAATACACCCAGTAGCATGAATCACACCACAGTGATACACCCAGTAGCATGAATCACACCACAGTAATACACCCAGTAGCATGAATCACACCACAGTAATACACCCAGTAGCATGAATCACACCACAGTAATACACCCGTTAGCATGAATCACACCACAGTCATACACCCAGTAGCATGAATCACACCACAGTAATACACCCAGTAGCATGAATCACACCACAGTAATACACCCAGTAGCATGAATCACACCACAGTAATACACCCAGAAGCATGAATCACACCACAGTAATACACCGAGTAGCATGAATCACACCACAATAATACACCCAGTAGCATGAATCACACCACAGTAATACACCCAGTAGCATGAATCACACCGCAGTAATACACCCAGTAGCATGAATCACACCACAGTAATACACCCAGTAGCATGAATCACACCACATTAATACACCCAGTAGCATGAATCACACCACAGTAATACACCCAGTAGCATGAATCACACCACAGTGATACACCCAGTAGCATGAATCACACCACAGTAATACACCCAGTAGCATGAATCACACCACAGTAATACACCCAGTAGCATGAATCACACCACAGTAATACACCCAGTAGCATGAATCACACCACAGTAATACACCCAGTAGCATGAATCACACCGCAGTAATACACCCAGTAGCATGAATCACACCACAGTAATACACCCAGTAGCATGAATCACACCACAGTGATACACCCAGTAGCATGAATCACACCACAGTGATACACCCAGTAGCATGAATCACACCACAGTAATACACCCAGTAGCATGAATCACACCGCAGTAATACACCCAGTAGCATGAATCACACCACAGTAATACACCCAGTAGCATGAATCACACCACAGTAATACACCCAGTAGCATGAATCACACCACAGTAATACACCCAGTAGCATGAATCACACCACAGTAATACACCCAGTAGCATGAATCACACCACAGTAATACAACCAGTAGCATGAATCACACCACAGTAATACACCCAGTAGCATGAATCACACCGCAGTAATACACCCAGTAGCATGAATCACACCACAGTAATACACCCAGTAGCATGAATCACACCGCAGTAATACACCCAGTAGCATGAATCACACCACAGTAATACACCCAGTAGCATGAATCACACCACAGTAATACACCCAGTAGCATGAATCACACCGCAGTAATACACCCAGTAGCATGAATCACACCACAGTAATACACCCAGTAGCATGAATCACACCACAGTAATACACCCAGTAGCATGAATCACACCACAGTAATACACCCAGTAGCATGAATCACACCACAGTAATATACCCAGTAGCATGAATCACACCACAGTAATACACCCAGTAGCATGAATCACACCACAGTGATACACCCAGTAGCATGAATCACACCACAGTAATACACCCAATAGCATGAATCACACCACAATAATACACCCAGTAGCATGAATCACACCGCAGTAATACACCAAGTAGCATGAATCACACCGCAGTAATACACCCAGTAGCATGAATCACATCACAGTAGTACACCCAGTAGCATGAATCGCACCACAGTAATACACCCAGTAGCATGAATCACACCACAGTGATACACCCAGTAGCATGAATCACACCACAGTGATACACCCAGTAGCATGAATCACACCACAGTAATACACCTAGTAGCTTGAATCACACCACAGTGATACACCCAGTAGCATGAATCACACCGCAGTAATACACCCAGTAGCATGAATCACATCACAGTAATACACCCAGTAGCATTAATCACACCACAGTAATACACCCTGTAGCATGAATCACACCAGCATGAATCACATCACAGTAATACACCCAGTAGCATGAATCACACCACAGTAATACACCCAGTAGCATGAATCACACCACAGTAATACACCCAGTAGCATGAATCACACCACAGTAATACACCCAGTAGCATGAATCACACCACAGTAATACACCCAGTAGCATGAATCAGTGATACACCCAGTAGCATGAATCACACCGCAGTAATACACCCAGTAGCATGAATCACACCGCAGTAATACACCCAGTAGCATGAATCACACCACAGTAATACACCCAGTAGCATGAATCACACCACAGTGATACACCCAGTAGCATGAATCACACCACAGTGATACACCCAGTAGCATGAATCACACCACAGTAATACACCCAGTAGCATGAATCACACCACAGTAATATACCCAGTAGCATGAATCACACCACAGTAATACACCCAGTAGCATGAATCACACCACAGTCATACACCCAGTAGCATGAATCACACCGCAGTAATACACCCAGTAGCATGAATCACACCACAATAATACACCCAGTAGCATGAATCACACCACAGTAATACACCCAGTAGCATGAATCAAACCACAGTGATACACCCAGTAGCATGAATCACACCGCAGTAATACACCCAGTAGCATGAATCACACCGCAGTAATACACCCAGTAGCATGAATCACACCACAGTAATACACCCAGTAGCATGAATCACACCACAGTGATACACCCAGTAGCATGAATCACACCACAGTGATACACCCAGTAGCATGAATCACACCACAGTAATACACCCAGTAGCATGAATCACACCACAGTAATATACCCAGTAGCATGAATCACACCACAGTAATACACCCAGTAGCATGAATCACACCACAGTCATACACCCAGTAGCATGAATCACACCGCAGTAATACACCCAGTAGCATGAATCACACCACAATAATACACCCAGTAGCATGAATCACACCACAGTAATACACCCAGTAGCATGAATCACACCACAGTGATACACCCAGTAGCATGAATCACACCGCAGTAATACACCCAGCAGCATGAATCACACCACAGTAATACACCCAGTAGCATGAATCACACCAAAGTAATACACCCAGTAGCATGAATCACACCACAGTAATACACCCAGTAGCATGAATCACACCACGGTAATACACCCAGTAGCATGAATCACACCACAGTAATACACCCAGTAGCATGAATCACACCACAGTAATACACCCAGTAGCATGAATCACACCACAGTAATACACCCAGTAGCATGAATCACACCGCAGTAATACACCCAGTAGCATGAATCACACCACAGTAATACACCCAGTAGCATGAATCACACCACAGTAATACACCCAGTAGCATGAATCACACCACAGTAATACACCCAGTAGCATGAATCACACCACAGTAATACACCCAGTAGCATGAATCACACCACAGTAATACACCCAGTAGCATGAATCAATCACACCACAGTAATACACCCAGTAGCATGAATCACACCACAGTAATACACCCAGGAGCATGAATCACACCACAGTAATACACCCAGTAGCATGAAGTAGCATGAATCACATCAGAGTAATACACCCAGTAGCATGAATCACACCGCAGTAATACACCCAGTAGCATGAATCACACCACAGTGATACACCCAGTAGCATGAATCACACTACAGTAATACACCCAGTAGCATGAATCACACCACAGTAATACACCCAGTAGCATGAATCACACCACAGTGATACACCCAGTAGCATGAATCACACCGCAGTAATACACCCAGTAGCATGAATCACACCACAGTAATACACCCAGTAGCATGAATCACACCACAGTAATACACCCAGTAGCATGAATCACACCGCAGTAATACACCCAGTAGCATGAATCACACCACAGTAATACACCCAGTAGCATGAATCACACCACAGTAATACACCCAGTAGCATGAATCACACCACAGTAATACACCCAGTAGCATGAATCACACCACAGTAATACACCCAGTAGCATGAATCACACCACAGTAATACACCCAGTAGCATGAATCACACCACAGTAATACACCCAGTAGCATGAATCACACCACAGTAATACACCCAGTAGCATGAATCACACCACAGTAATACACCCAGTAGAATCACACCACAGTAATACACCCAGTAGCATCACCACAGTAATACACCCAGTAGCATGAATCACACCACAGTAATACACCCAGTAGCATGAATCACACCACAGTAATAAACCCAGTAGCATGAATCACACCACAGTAATACACCCAGTAGCATGAATCACACCACAGTAATACACCCAGTAGCATGAATCACACCACAGTGATACACCCAGTAGCATGAATCACACCACAGTAATACACCCAGTAGCATGAATCACACCACAGTAATACACCCAGTAGCATGAATCACACCACAGTAATACACCCAGTAGCATGAATCACACCACAGTAATACACCCAGTAGCATGAATCACACCACAGTAATACACCCAGTAGCATGAATCACACCACAGTAATACACCCAGTAGCATGAATCACACCACAGTAATACACCCAGTAGCATGAATCACACCACAGTAATACACCCAGTAGCATGAATCACACCACAGTAATACACCCAGTAGCATGAATCACACCACAGTAATACACCCAGTAGCATGAATCACACCACAGTAATACACCCAGTAGCATGAATCACACCACAGTAATACACCCAGTAGCATGAATCACACCACAGTAATACACCCAGTAGCATGAATCACACCACAGTAATACACCCAGTAGCATGAATCACACCACAGTAATACACCCAGTAGCATGAATCACACCACAGTAATACACCCAGTAGCATGAATCACACCACAGTAATACACCCAGTAGCATGAATCACACCACAGTAATACACCCAGTAGCATGAATCACACCACAGTAATACACCCAGTAGCATGAATCACACCACAGTAATACACCCAGTAGCATGAATCACACCACAGTAATACACCCAGTAGCATGAATCACACCACAGTAATACACCCAGTAGCATGAATCACACCACAGTAATACACCCAGTAGCATGAATCACACCACAGTAATACACCCAGTAGCATGAATCACACCACAGTGATACACCCAGTAGCATGAATCACACCACAGTAATACACCCAGTAGCATGAATCACACCACAGTAATACACCCAGTAGCATGAATCACACCACAGTAATACACCCAGTAGCATGAATCACACCACAGTAATACACCCAGTAGCATGAATCACACCACAGTAATACACCCAGTAGCATGAATCACACCACAGTAATACACCCAGTAGCATGAATCACACCACAGTAATACACCCAGTAGCATGAATCACACCACAGTAATACACCCAGTAGCATGAATCACACCACAGTAATACACCCAGTAGCATGAATCACACCACAGTAATACACCCAGTAGCATGAATCACACCACAGTAATACACCCAGTAGCATGAATCACACCACAGTAATACACCCAGTAGCATGAATCACACCACAGTAATACACCCAGTAGCATGAATCACACCACAGTAATACACCCAGTAGCATGAATCACACCACAGTAATACACCCAGTAGCATGAATCACACCACAGTAATACACCCAGTAGCATGAATCACACCACAGTAATACACCCAGTAGCATGAATCACACCACAGTAATACACCCAGTAGCATGAATCACACCACAGTAATACACCCAGTAGCATGAATCACACCACAGTAATACACCCAGTAGCATGAATCACACCACAGTAATACACCCAGTAGCATGAATCACACCACAGTAATACACCCAGTAGCATGAATCACACCACAGTAATACACCCAGTAGCATGAATCACACCACAGTAATACACAGTAGCATGAATCACACCACAGTAATACACCCAGTAGCATGAATCACACCACAGTAATACACCCAGTAGCATGAATCACACCACAGTAATACACCCAGTAGCATGAATCACACCACAGTAATACACCCAGTAGCATGAATCACACCACAGTAATACACCCAGTAGCATGAATCACACCACAGTAATACACCCAGTAGCATGAATCACACCACAGTGATACACCCAGTAGCATGAATCACACCACAGTAATACACCCAGTAGCATGAATCACACCACAGTAATACACCCAGTAGCATGAATCACACCACAGTAATACACCCAGTAGCATGAATCACACCACAGTAATACACCCAGTAGCATGAATCACACCACAGTAATACACCCAGTAGCATGAATCACACCACAGTAATACACCCAGTAGCATGAATCACACCACAGTAATACACCCAGTAGCATGAATCACACAGTAATACACCCAGTAGCATGAATACAGTAATACACCCAGTAGCATGAATCACACCACAGTAATACACCCAGTAGCATGAATCACACCACAGTAATACACCCAGTAGCATGAATCACACCACAGTAATACACCCAGTAGCATGAATCACACCACAGTAATACACCCAGTAGCATGAATCACACCACAGTAATACACCCAGTAGCATGAATCACACCACAGTAATACACCCAGTAGCATGAATCACACCACAGTAATACACCCAGTAGCATGAATCACACCACAGTAATACACCCAGTAGCATGAATCACACCACAGTAATACACCCAGTAGCATGAATCACACCACAGTAATACACCCAGTAGCATGAATCACACCACAGTAATACACCCAGTAGCATGAATCACACCACAGTAATACACCCAGTAGCATGAATCACACCACAGTAATACACCCAGTAGCATGAATCACACCACAGTAATACACCCAGTAGCATGAATCACACCACAGTAATACACCCAGTAGCATGAATCACACCACAGTAATACACCCAGTAGCATGAATCACACCACAGTAATACACCCAGTAGCATGAATCACACCACAGTAATACATCCAGTAGCATGAATCACACCACAGTAATACACCCAGTAGCATGAATCACACCACAGTAATACACCCAGTAGCATGAATCACACCACAGTAATACACCCAGTAGCATGAACCACACCACAGTAATACACCCAGTAGCATGAATCACATCACAGTAATACACCCTGTAGCATGAATCACACCGCAGTAATACACCCAGTAGCATGAATCACACCACAGTGATACACCCAGTAGCATGAATCACACCACAGTAATACACCCAGTAGCATGAATCACACCACAGTAATACACCCAGTAGCATGAATCACACCACAGTGATACACCCAGTAGCATGAATCACACCGCAGTAATACACCCAGTAACATGAATCACACCACAGTGATACACCCAGTTGCATGAATCACACCACAGTAATACACCCAGCAGCATGAATCACACCCCAGTAATACACCCAGTAGCATGAATCACACCACAGTGATACACCCAGTTGCATGAATCACACCGCAGTAATACACCCAGTAACATGAATCACACCACAGTAATACACCCAGCAGCATGAATCACACCACAGTAATACACCCAGTAGCATGAATCACACCACTGTAATACACCCAGTAGCATGAATCACACCACAGTAATACACCCAGTAGCATGAATCACACCACAGTAATACACCCAGTAGCATGAATCACACCACAGTAATACACCCAGTAGCATGAATCACACCACAGTAATACACCCAGTAGCATGAATCAAACCACAGTAATACACCCAGTAGCATGAATCACACCACAGTAATACACCCAGTAGCATGAATCACACCACAGTAATACACCCAGTAGCATGAATCACACCACAGTAATACACCCAGTAGCATGAATCACACCACAGTAATACACCCAGTAGCATGAATCACACCACAGTAATACACCCAGTAGCATGAATCACACCACAGTAATACACCCAGTAGCATGAATCACACCACAGTAATACACCCAGTAGCATGAATCACACCACAGTAATACACCCAGTAGCATGAATCACACCACAGTAATACACCCAGTAGCATGAATCACACCACAGTGATACACCCAGTAGCATGAATCACACCGCAGTAATACACCCAGTAGCATGAATCACACCACAGTAATACACCCAGTAGCATGAATCACACCACAGTAATACACCCAGTAGCATGAATCACACCACAGTAATACACCCAGTAGCATGAATCACACCACAGTAATACACCCAGTAGCATGAATCACACCACAGTAATACACCCAGTAGCATGAATCACACCACAGTAATACACCCAGTAGCATGAATCACACCACAGTGATACACCCAGTAGCATGAATCACACCATGACTCACACCACAGTAATACACCCAGTAGCATGAATCACACCACAGTAATACACCCAGTAGCATGAATCACACCACAGTAATACACCCAGTAGCATGAATCACACCACAGTAATACACCCAGTAGCATGAATCACACCACAGTAATACACCCAGTAGCATGAATCACACCACAGTAATACACCCAGTAGCATGAATCAAACCACAGTAATACACCCAGTAGCATGAATCACACCACAGTAATACACCCAGTAGCATGAATCACACCACAGTAATACACCCAGTAGCATGAATCACACCACAGTAATACACCCAGTAGCATGAATCACACCACAGTAATACACCCAGTAGCATGAATCACACCACAGTAATACACCCAGTAGCATGAATCACACCACAGTAATACACCCAGTAGCATGAATCACACCACAGTAATACACCCAGTAGCATGAATCACACCACAGTAATACACCCAGTAGCATGAATCACACCACAGTAATACACCCAGTAGCATGAATCACACCACAGTAATACACCCAGTAGCATGAATCACACCACAGTAATACACCCAGTAGCATGAATCACACCACAATGATACACCCAGTAGCATGAATCACACCGCAGTAATACACCCAGTAGCATGAATCACACCACAGTAATACACCCAGTAGCATGAATCACACCACAGTAATACACCCAGTAGCATGAATCACACCACAGTAATACACCCAGTAGCATGAATCACACCACAGTAATACACCCAGTAGCATGAATCACACCACAGTATCACAATATCCAAAAAAATGAAGATCTGTTAACTATTTTCTATTTTGCTAACCATAGTTTTGGAACCGAGTCACCAGTCAAGGAAGGTTCCTTGACGCTGGTCAGGGGCTCTAGATCCAGGGAACTGGATCTATGCTCCAGTTCCCTGAATTTAGCCTGAATACCTTCCTCATCCCCCCTTCCAGAGGCGCTGTATAATCCTACGTGTTTAGCGCTTCCCCCTTGATAATACTAATAATAATTATAATAATAATAACAATAATGATTGAACATTAAAATGGTATAAAATACCGACAGGTTGTTAGGTAAGACACATATGCAACAGTTAGGTATCTTTATTATGAAACGTTTCGCCTACACAGTAGGCTTCTTCAGTCGAGTACAGAAAAGTTGATAGAAGCAGAAGATACTTTAAGGGTGATGGACTGATTACATCGTCTTCAAGTATCTTCTGCTTCTATCAACTTTTCTGTACTTGACTGAAGAAGCCTACTGTGTAGGCGAAACGTTTCATAATAAAGATACCTAACTGTTGCATATGTGTCTTACCTAACAATAACAATAATAACCGAACCGAGTCTAGTTTCGAAAAGAAATTACAAAAAAGTGTCCAATATGTACCGACGTGAGTACTTAAGGTAATTTTTAGTTGTACAAATTGTGGGAACGCTTTTATTTTTTTTTTTACTCTAGAATAAACATATATAGAAGCCGTAATTGTTACATTAAACCTAACCTCAACTAACGTAATCCAATGTAATCCAACCAAACCCAACCTAACGTTATCCAATGTAATCCAACCAAACCAAACCTAACGTTATCCAATGTAATCCAACCAAACCAAACCTAACGTTATCCAATGTAATCCAACCAAACCCAACCTAACGTTATCCAATGTAATCCAACCAAACCAAACCTAACGTTATCCAATGTAATCCAACCAAACCCAACCTAACGTTATCCAATGTAATCCAACCAAACCAAACCTAACGTTATCCAATGTAATCCAACCAAACCCAACCTAACGTTATCCAATGTAATCCAACCAAACCAAACCTAACGTTATCCAATGTAATCCAACCAAACCAAACCTAACGTTATCCAATGTAATCCAACCAAACCCAACCTAACGTTATCCAATGTAATCCAACCAAACCCAACCTAACGTTATCCAATGTAATCTAACCAAACCTAAACAAAGGTAACCCAAAGTAACAATGAAATACAACCTAACGTGACCCAACTTAAGCAAAAAAACCCAATCTAACACAGCGCAGTGAGACCCAATCTAACGTAGCCCAACGTATTATTATAATCAAAACCAAGCGCTAAACCCAATAGAGTCAACACCGGTGGGAACCACTGGCCCATGCTAGGCAGGTCCAGTTACCTAACAAGTCCAACTTAACTTGACCCATCGAGTAATTAATCAACACCGGTACTTACATTTACTCTGTTGTTCTACTACAGGTTTCTCTTGTCCGCCAAAGGTGGGAAATATAGCCTAAATTTTAGGCCATATTTATCTTTTAGGCCCTAAAAGATAAATTCACGCTTATTATTACACCCGTGGCTCTGCCTGGAGGTTATTCCGGGGATCAACGCCCCCGCGGCCCGGTCCATGACCAGGCCTCCCGATGGATCAGGGCCTGATCAACTAGGCTGCTACTGCTGGCCGCACGCAGTCCAACGTACGAACCACAGCCCGGCTGATCCGGCACTGACTTTAGGTATCTGTCCAGCTCTCTCTTGAAGGCAGTCAGGGGTTTATTGGCAATTCCCCTAATGCTTGATGGGAGGCTGTTGAACAGTCTCGGGCCCCGGACACTTACGGTGTTTTCTCTTAGTGTACCAATGGCGCCCCTACTTTTTATTGGGGGCATTTTGCATCGCCTGCCCAGTCTTTTACTTTCGTAGGGAGTGATTTCTGTGTGCAGATTTGGGACCATTCCTTCCAAGATTTTCCAAGTGTAGATTATGATATAATCTACAGTTGGTGTTGGTATTATTGCCACTGGTGAGGCTACTGAATACTAACCGCTGATTGGCCCCCTTCCTGGAGTTTACCTGGAGAGAGCTCTGGGGGTCAACGCCCCCGCTGCCCGGTCTGTGACCAGGCCTCCTGTTGGATCAGAGCCTGATCAACCAGGCTGTTACTGCTGGCTGCACACAATCCAACGTACGAGCCACAGCTCGGCTGGTCAGGTACCGACTTTATGTTCTTGTTCAGTGCCTGCTTGAAGACAGCCAGGGTGTTACAAAAAAAGCGATTCTAAAAGCTTAGAGATCTTCAGTGAATACTAGAAAGGACTGCCCTTCTAGCATCCAGCCTGTTACTGGGTTTTCGTAACAATTAGTCAGTATCCTTGTCCAATTATCCATTAGAAGTCAGTATGATTCAATAGTGCTTCAGGATTACAACTGGTAGGCTACTAACTAGAGAAATTAAAATTTAATAAATTTATTAATTTAGTTGTCTAGGCGTATATCAAATTAAATTAAATTAATCACATTAATCAAAATAATATTAATCACTTCTCTCGTGTACAGTATTATTGTGCTGAAAGCACATATCACATTTATAATTCTTAAGTACCGTCTGGTACATTAACATTTAATAATACAATATACAAATAAGTGTGTGTATGTGTGTAAGTGCTCTAAGTAATTCGCTATGTCTCACGACTCGACTAGACTTAAACAAAGTCCTCAGATAAACTAACTTCTTGACCAACTGGCAATCAGAACAGTCTGCTTGAACAACAAATAGAATGCTAAGCCCAATAGCAATATGACAAGCAACTGCGACACAGAATCAGGAACAAGGAGATAATATAACGACACTAAGTAGGGACCATCAGCAGATCCTCCACAAGTCACCAAACTCCCATAATACTGAATCTAAGTTCAGCATAAGAAAATCACCGACTGTGATAATACACAGATACCAGTACAAGTTAGGTCAGAAGCTACAGCTCAGGACCTGAGTTGCTCAGAGTGTCTAAGCGACACACAACCTCATTACAACGTCGAAAATCACTAAGTCTCGACAGTGTTCTGTGAACAGAGTTCTACAGAACATACAACAATAATGAGACAAGAGACGATCTTCCAACAAGGGCCAATAAGGGAGATTTAGGCTCGTCTTGTCTAGAATACGTCCAACCACCCAGCGAGTCTAGACCAGACTGAATACTTCAGGCGAGGTGAGAACCCCCCCCCTCGATCACGTGATAGCTCCATGGACAGTTGCTGACCAGCAACAGAGAAGCCGGCAGAGTAACGAGCCACAAGCGATAATTACAGTAGTTAGATAATCAAGATTTGAACTATGAGCACATAATATATGTGTTACATCCTACCTAACAACATAACTAAGTCAAATAATAATATAAAGCAATATATTCACGATTTAGCTATTATCGCAAATATAAGCAATATAAAATTACATGAAAAGGTAATATATATATATATATATATATATATATATATATATATATATATATATATATATATATATACATTGTAACCCATTCAGGGGTTGCAACACAGGGGACTATTGGTAACACCCAGGTACCTACTTGCTGCTAGGTGAACAGGACAACAGGTGTAAGGAAACGCGTCGAAATGTTTCCACCCGCCGGGAATCGAACCCGGGCCCTCCATGTGTGAAGCGGGAGCTTTAGAAAGCAGGCCACCAGAAAGAGCTGTAGAAGGAACGTTGTAGGTACCTGATCACATCTGTAGCTTACTACAAGCCCCAGAAAACAAACCATGAAGTATCTTGCAGCGGAGTGTAGAGTAACCTTTACATCCTATCTATATACGTAGCTAAAGATATAAGACAAATAATAATAATAATATAAATCACAATGTCGTCGCTTTAGCTATTAACGAAAACAACATTTGCAATATTACATTAAAGGGGAAATATTTTTAATAATTTGTGTCATTTTTCTGAGGCCTCAACACAGTGGTGTGTGTGAAGATGGTATACCCTGGAGGGTATACCAGGGATCCTTGACAGTCACCTCATCCACATATCCCCCCAGCACATCCTCACTCCCATCCTACACGTCATTCACGGAAAACTTTTCACTACAAATAGTGTTTGGGACTATGGTGTCACCAATAGTTGTTACTTTTGACAACTGGTATATGGAACGAGATGTGTATGTCTCTCAGTGTATATATGGTGTTTTTTATTTAGGGTTAACAAATAAGTTGAAGTTTTCCAGTGGTGTTACATGGTACATAATATAGAATTTAACTATAGATAACTCACGAAGAGTATACGTTAATCCCATTTTTTAGGTATTACAGTATTCTTGAATGATGATATACAGAGGACTTGGGTAGCTTTGGGTAGGAGCGTTTTGATAAGGACCTGCCTTGTATGGGCCAGTAGGCCTTCTGCAGTGTTCCTCCATTCTTACGTTCATGTTGACCTTCGTGTAGTCGATAGGACTTAAACCTAATAAACCAACCATTTCGGAATTATAATGCATTTGATATAATTATCGAATGTTTTTTTTGTTTTTACAAAATTCAGTTTAGGTATATTACTATATGTAGGTTCATACATCCCATGGTGTAATAGTGAACTGACAGGAAAATGAGCGGCAATAAGGTTTGATCCAAGGAAGGAGAAGGTAGGTTTATTTAGGCACAGGTATACATAAGTACAATTATCATGCATAGTTTAACATATGTAAATTACCCGGGATAACCCAAGAAAGTCAGACAAAGTGACTTATTTCCACTGGCGTCCTTGTAATATCTTTGGATCAAGAGCTCTTCACTAGAATCAAGAAAAAAACCTCAACTAACCTTCCCTCACCTCCGGGGAAGCAACGATGAGAACAATATTGAAACGTAATATTTCTGCAGCAGCTTCAGGTGCCTGCGTGAAGAGTGCAGTCACGTGACTCCAGTAATTGTATCCGCCATGTTGACAGTCAAATACTCCCTCTGTAGATGAATGGTTCAAAGAACCGACATGTTGTTAAATTGGACACATGTGCAACTCTTGGGTATCCTTATTGGGGAAACGTTTCGCCACACAGTGGCTTCATCAGTCCATACAAAGAATAAACTTGAAGAACAGGAGGAGAATGAGGTAATCAGTTCTATTCAAAATTGATGGACTGACCACATCGACTCAAGGCTGAGGGACTGATTACCTCATTCTCCTCCTGTTCTTCAAGTTTATCCTTTGTATGGACTGATGAAGCCACTGTGTGGCGAAACGTTTCCTCAATAAGGATACCCAAGAGTTGCACATGTGTCCAATTTAACAAATACTCCCTCTGCCATCACTATCCGTCTGGCGTAAAGAAGCTACACTCTGCTCACTCATCACAAGGCATCTCACACAAAAATTTCAATAAGATACAATTTGTTTCCCCAATTTGTTACATTGACTAATGGTTTCCTGAATAACTTAATAACTAATATTACCGCAATTATTATTTTCACGAGGAAGCGCTAAACCCATTGAAGGGGTACAGAGCAGTATCAAATTTATTGATGTGGCTGATCTCTGTACCTTGAAATATTACTGTTCTAATTATTTTTTTTTTTGGCTGTTTTTGCCACAAAATGCGCAGCTTATATTTGCATGAGTTTTTGCAGTCCACTGTAGGACGTTCGAGTATTTCCCCCCGAAAATTAAGATTTTGGGATAAAATCAAATTTTGATGCCTAAAGTGACGGGGAATCGTTCAACAGTCGCTGACAGTCTTGATATAGTGATAACCTCGGCAGGTAACTTGACCAACTGCTGCTTCATATTCCTGCAGTGATTGTATTAAGCAACTGGCTATCATATTCAAGCCACATACAGCACTGTACTCGTGTATAATACATTTATTCAACCAATGTATAACTTTTACACAACAGTGCAAATCAGTTTTAAGAAAAATGTAAAAAATATAATAGAAATAAATATATATATAAAAGAAGTAAGGGCGCCTGTCACCTATATACTACCAATCAAAAATAATCCCAAATACTAGGATAAATGTATATTCTGAAGTGTATGTAGACTGTGACGTATATTCCTTCACGTGTATATGCACTGCTGCTCTCAGTGCACACCTCAAAAGAGATATAAACACATCACAGTCTACACAAAATTGTTAGTATACATTATTTGATGTAATATCTTTAACTGTATTCACGCAGTATACGGTAGTATCATACACGTAGCTTCATTGCTAACGCACTTAGCTCACACACTGAGGACCGTGGTTCGCTCCCCGGTACAGGTGGAAACATTGTAGGACGTGTTTCCTTAAGCCACCTGCTGCTAATGTTAACCCATCAGGAAAATGGGTACCTGGTTGCTAGTTGACTGGTGTGGGTCACATCCTGGGACAAAACTGACCTCATTTGCCTGACTTTCTATATAGTAGTATGTCACTGATGTCAGCTATGGTCTGTATACCTTGTACATGTACTGGTAGAAATAAAGATTATTATTATTTATTACATACGAAGTATATATTACCTCTCTTTTAGTAATACTAATTAAAATTTACCACTCGGTAACCTACATCTAATCTTCCATAGCCTATTGTAAACATTAGTGTTAATTTGCCCGAAATGCACACGCATGTTAATGACTTTCTTTGTACATATCAGTATTTTATTACATGTAAACTACACGTTGTATACTTCGCAAAGAAATACAGTTGTTTATTTGTTTTGTTTGAGATGTGGATGATATAATCCACGTGTCGTCCAATGGATGTCTTTAATGAGAAACAATAAATTGGTGTTTAAGTATAATGAAATGTAAGCAACAGCAACATCAGCAGCAGCAACAGCAGCAGTAGCAGCAATATCAGAAGCAACAACAGCAGCAACATCAGCAGGAGTAACAATAGCACCAGCAGTAACAGCAGCAACATCAGCAACAGCAACATCAGCAGCAACAACAGCAGAGGAGCAGCCCCAGCAGCTGCCGCAGCAGCAACATCAGCAGTAACAACAGCAGAGGAGCAGCCCCAGCAGCTGCCGAAGCAGCAACAGCAACAGCAACATCAGCAGAAACAACAGCAAAGGAACAGGCCCAGCAGCTGCCGCAGCAGCAACATCAGCAGCAACAACAGCAGAGGAGTAGCCCCAGCAGCTGCCGCAGTAACAACAGCAACATCAGCAGCAGCAACAACAGCAGAGAAGCAGCAGCAGCAGCAGCTGCCTCCACCGCAGCAGCAACAACAGCAGAGAAGCAGCAGCAGCAGCAGCAGCTGCCTCCACCGCAGCAGCAACAGACGACGACATCCAAACCTGTTTTGTGCTCTCCTGACTTTATTTATAAATGACAGAATTATAACAAAACCTCCACACACGTATATCAGAAAAAACATAAAAATACAAACCCTAGTAAAAAATATAATTTCCCACTATGGCCACTAACAAAAACGAAGCAATTTTTTTTCTTAGATATATTTTTAGACATTATAAAGCTATAGTAATTTCACGGAATATTTTTTAAATGGATTCAACAAGAAGGTTGCGAGATAGAAGAGCAATGTGTACAGTGTGATGAGTTGAGAGAGACAAGTGTAAGTGTGGCATGGCTGGTCATTCCTGCTTCCCGGCCTATTGAATCCATCACTCCACATCCCCCTACTCCTCTGACGCAATGTTCCACCTCATATACACTCCCCCCCCCCCAGTCAATTGTCTTCCTGCAACAACATTCACTATTTCCCACATCTCTCCCTCTTATGCCGGGGCTCCTTGAGATTGACTAGACTTGCTTCAGTTTTTAAACCCAGATTTAGTAACTTGGGAAAGATAGGTAGTGTGGTTTATTTCCACTGGTGGTCCTTGGGTCTTACATAATGTGAAGTCACCCTGTTCACCTGTGTTCACCTGCTAGTAGGTGAACACGGGTAGCAGATGTAAGGAGACTTGTCCCTAATTGTGACCTCGCCTAACATTCTATGACACGTTGATAAATTAGACACATGTGCAACTCTTGGGTATCTTTATATAAAGATACCCAAGAATTGCACATGTGTCTAATTTATCAACATGTCGGTTCTCTGAACCATTCATCTACAAATTCTATGACACAGCTACAAGACATGAAAACTTGAGGGTATCATCATACAAAGGTATTACGATGTATTTAAGTAGTTTGTCGGTTATGCCGTACCTGTACTTAAACCCCTGACTCATTGATTTTTCTGTAATCTAGCTGAATCAAATTATTTTCTTAACACATCAGGTTAACTTTGGTATGATTCATCAGGAAATGGGACGAGTATTTCCTGACGCGGGTCTTGTCATATGATGACCCGCCACTGGAGCTTTTGGTCATCTGACCGAGACCTTCCACTGGCTTACCCCTTTAAAAACTAAGGCTAATAACTGCAGTTTTACAGAATCACGTGTTAATAAAGTTTTACAAACAGAAACAGGTGTTGATAAAATTATTAAAATTTCTGATAAATCACCAAGATGAATTGTGTCTGGGCAAAGAATTTGTAGCCCTAACAGGGTCATGTGTTCATTTTTTTTTACGAACTAGGATAATTGTGGTTCTTTGCCGCCTATATCAGCTAACTCGTACATGAAAATTTTTTAGTAAGTTTATTTGGGTATAGATACACATAAATAGTTTTTTTTTTTTTGCATAATTTTCAAGCAACAGTTGGTAATGTTTTCATTTCACTGAATATTTTCCTGAGTCACACCACCAGCCTCATACTGCAGTAGTGAAAGGTTATTTTCGCTTTTGAAATCTAGTAAAAAGTGCTTTACGTGCTACAGTGGTTCAAGAAATTTTTAAATCTTATGCTTTTATATAATAAATGAGAGACGGTAAATTTGTTATTTTACATTTTTTCCCAGTTCATCTGGAAAGTTTGTTTTGGAAAAGTCTCGCCGAGATTTTATCTGATGATATATTTATACTCTAAAAATAAAACAATATCTAAGCTACGTGCATTGGCTTTGTTGAGTACTTTAATAAAATTATGTAAGATTTTAATGGAATAATATTTATAATTTTAGCTCAGGCCCCCCAGCTCTGGGTCTAGTTTTGTTGCAAATCTTTTCCACCTCCAGTTTTAGAACATTTTTGAAAACGTTTCACAGCGAGGTTTGTCTAACTGAAAATGTAATGGCATTTGTATACTTGTGTCATGGAGTTGGTATCTCGGGGAAGGTACCATAGTCAGAGCTTGCTACCACCTGCAGCTTACATGACTGCCATTCCCACGATCTACCCTGGGGCGAGGAAGATGGCAGAGCAGAGGCCTAGCTTCTCCCTACGAGCCCCATGAGGGCGGGGAATGGGGTTAGGCCTGGGGACAGTTGGTCCCAGAAGATGAAGAGGTACTTGTATCTCCTCCCATGGCAGACATAGGTCTCAAGACACTCCCAAGACAGGGAGCCAAGGCCGGGTTACCATTTGGAAAAGACCCGGGCCGGGAGAGTACCGGCGAATCAAAAAGGAGAGTTGGTGTGTAATTTCATTACCTATTATGTTTTCCAGCTTGCTTGGTCAAATGTGGTTCTATGCCGATGCTGCGTACTCTATGATAAGCTTGACATATATCAAATACAAAGTCCAAGAAGATTCACTGCTAAAGTCCTTGAAGACAGGGTGATGTTCACTCCAAGGTCTGTCTTCTGGAGTATATCTGTAGTTCCTGGCATCTCAGTCTATATTCCATCTCTGGTCTTCTCTCTCCTCACCAGTTTGCATGGTCTTGACCTTTTTTGCGCTGAACTCCTATAGCCACTTGTTGACCATCGATGCAACTTGCTCACTTCCTTATGGATGTCTGTCTCTGTCCACTTCTGTTTCTGTGTTTTTCATTGGCAAACAATGATACATAGGATTCATTTCCTTCTGGTAGCTCATTTATATACATCAAGAATAGTAATGGTCATAGTACTGATCACTGAGGGATCTCACTCATTACTCTGACCATTACTATGGCCGCCTTTACCAGCATCCTATGTTCACTAGGCATTCTTGACTCACAAGCACTTTACCCTGTACCTCTGACTGCTTTTCCAAAATGTCAATTATTCTTTTCCTGGGCACATGTTACTTTTTGTTTAGTAATCCAAGCATATGGAATCGACATGCTTGTCTTACTGGCTTGATCTCTGTTATTATCTCCTGGAACTCCAGTAGGTGTGCGAGGCAGAACCTGCCTTCAACTAAACTCATTCTGGTATATGCCTGTTTGGTGGGAGGAGATGGAGCAGGATTGTGTGCAAACTACATTAGTATGTAAGACAAACTCTGTCATAGAAAAAATCATGTTGTTTTGGTGATCACTTCTCTAGTATCCCTATTTAAATTGCTCCAATGATGATTTGTATTAATTATGCATATGCAGATGTCTTGTATCTACAGATTATAAAAGATTTTCTTTTATAATCTGTAGATACTTTGTATTATTATTATTATTAAAATCAAGGGGGAAACGCTAAACCCGGAGGATTATACAGCGCCTGGGGGGGATGTGGAAGGCATTCAGGCTTAATTCGGGGAACTGGAGCACAGATCCAATTCCCTAAATCAAGAGCCCCTCACCAACATCAAGGAACCTTCCTTGAGGGGACTTCTGGATACAGTGACAAATATAATCATGACAGGTTGAGACATGTTGATTCCCTGTCAATCAGTGTGACATTAATAAACATTAATGTTATGTGCAAGTGTCGTGCATCCATTGGGAAGAGAATATGCAGACAAAAAAAAAAAGGTCCTTAGGATGACCATAAATTTGATCAGATATTTTATTTAGAATCCTTGGCAGGCTGACTGTACGTGTCCGAATGTTGATTAATTCCTTCCTGCTCTAGTCATGCCTCCTTGGTACTCCAGTCAATAGCCTCTTTCCTGCTGGCATGTGATTATCCTTGTCCTTCCATCTGTCCTAGCACAGTTAAACTTGGCAGGTTAAATGTCACCTCATTAAAAAAACCTAAGATTCTTTCCATCTCAAGATGTTCTCCTTGTCAATCTCACACAGAACATGGAAAGTAATGTATTATCATATATTTGCAACAAAATATCATTGTACAAAGTCTCTAAAATTAGCTGATGCATCGTGATAAGCATTGCTATCTAGAATGAGATATATTTGTAGAGTAATGAGTAAAAGATTAAGGCGAGGACGAGGTCGAGTGTAGGACTCGAGGCGAACAACACATGACGTCAGTGAATGTTAACATGGCGGTCGTGCGGGTCTATGTCGTCTTGATCTCCACATTTTTACTACTTTACTTTATAAATACGTCCAGTGCGCATATAAGTGGTGAGTAAAATCATGCGAGAAGGTCAGTTCTGCGAGTTACCGGAGCTGGATGCACTAGAAAAGTGACGTGAGTGCAGAATTAATGGAATAATGGGATTGCGTTGTTTTTCGCAAGGGTTACGAAGTACCTGTTGAAGGCAGCACACCTTGTGAGCTCCACCCCTGTACACCACCCCACCTCTGCTGCACCCCACCTCTACTGCACCCCACACAACCTCTACCTCAACCCTGTACTATGTACAACCTGTATGTACAGTAAGAACTAACCAGCTACCAGCAGTAATGATGTAATAAGGAGACAGGTACACAGTTTCTCACCTGTTTGTAGTCTCCTGAATGACTCTCACGGGTTTTGCACGTCATGTAAATATAATTACTAAAAGTTTGAATTGTACAAAGGTAATTTTGCTTTACAGTTGAGATATTTTATGCAAGGGGTATAAACTTAAATTAACTAAATAGTATTTCTTAACCTTATTCTGCCATCGGTACTTTGTTGACATTACGTCACGTGCATGACAAGACTCATTACTAAGTGGTTCCTTCAAGTGAGGTTCCTTGATGCTGGTGAGGGGCTGTTGATCTAGGGAATTGGATCTGTGCTCCAGTTCCCTGAATTAAGCCTAAATACCTTCCATCCCTCCCCACATGCGGGTTTAGCGCTTCTTTTTGATTATAATAATAATCCCTCACATGCGCTGTATAATCCTATGGGTTTAGCACTCCCCATGATAATAATTACTAAGTGTTGAGTGGTTCACATGTGCTGTGCAACCAAAGTAAAGGTAATATTTTCTCCCTTATCATCTGAAATGCTAGTTTCCAAAATAAATATTTATTCCATGGTGTCCCGTAGCTCGATCGCTAGCGCACTCAGCTCACACACTGAGGTCCAGGGTTCGAATCTCCTCCGGTACAGCTGAAAAACATTAGGGATGTGTTTCCATAAGACACCTGCTGTCCCTGTCCCTGTTCACCCATCAGTAAAATGGGTACCTGGGTGTTAGTTGACTGGTGTGGGTCGCACCCTGGGACAAAACTGACCTAATTTGCCCGAAATGCTCGGCATAACAAGCGGCTTTCTATATAGTAGTATGTAATTGATGTCAGCTAGGCCTGTATACCATGTACTTGTAGTAAATAAAAATATTATTATGCTTCGCATGGTTACATAGGAAAGTACTGCAACTGCACTCGAAAGGAGGGGTGGAGGATATTTGCAGTTTGGAGGGACATTCAGTCTGTTGTATCTAAATGTCTCTGGCAAGGAACTTTTAGTGTGAATGAAAGTGTTTGTTTTTCTGGTCACCCAGCCTTGGTGGGAGATGGTCAGAATGTTTATATACATATATGTATGTACGTACACGAGGCCTTCTTATACAACAGGTTACTGTTGTAAGTGAATCATAGGCTTTTTCACTTTCAAATGCATACAAAAGCCTGATAACATATTTTACACTATCATATATTAAGTGAGCAGTATAGCTAGGCCTATAAAATGCATATAAAGTACACACATTACTTACTTTAAAATATTTTCGTCCTAGCTTATAGTGAGTGGTTTATATATTTATTGTAGAAAGTCTGAATAAATGAAGAATGGATATAACTGAAAACTACTGTATTAGCAAAATGCTGTAAAGTGGGGGCTATAATCATAATTAAGCACTAAACCCCTTAAAGTCAATAATATAATATAAATTATTACAGGTCATACATATTCCATTCACAGTTGAGAGAACTGCAAACATATGTAAAGATGTAATATTAAATCATAAATACTAAATATGAATTTCTTTTTCACATTTTTTTCATTTTTTGATGTCGTGTTAGTAATACATATAACATCTACAATGTTTTTATCATATAAAACTATATTGATGTAGGTACTGACAGACAGACGATTCAGCTCATAAACAGGTGGCGTAGACTTATGGTATCAATAAATACAGTACGCTACTGCAAATGTATTTTCTCTTATGATTTTATTAATAACATTTTCTTTTCTCTAGTTTACCTTATTGTAAGAATACAATATATAATACATATACAAAATGTTATTGGTAAGGCTTCCGGTCAACAGTAGGCCATTAGTAGTTAATTTTTTGAGGAGTCAATAGTTATGTGTGTGTAGATTTTTGACCGTGGGTGGTCAGTGCCCCTAACCCCCACGTTGTTCAAGGATCAACTGTGTATAAAATCACTGCACCACAAAGAAACAAGCAGAGGTATATACACAAAAAGGTCACAGCCAGAAGGATTTGAACCCACATTTCAATGCTATCATCGAGTGTGGTTTAACTCTACATGTGACGGCTTAGACCACTCAGCTACAAATGCCTGAAAACGTTAGGTAACCTGGTTACAAGCCATGTTTCTTCCTAGTGCTGGGCACACCAGAGCCTCAGGTGTGGTCTCCAGCTATTTCATTCTTCTTTATGTTCTGGCCTCAAGTGATACTATATCAGTGCACCATGCAGAAACAATTGGAGGTGAAAGAAAGGAAAAAATCTGGATTGCCATTGTTTAGACTGGGCTACAGGATCTATTATACAGGATATGCCTAAAGTTGCAACAAAAGGAAATTGTGTGTGCTCATTTGTAGTATGTATACAGATACTATGTGAAGTATAAATAATGCAGGCTAGCAACAAGGAGGGTGTGAGTCCTGTGTTAAGGACAGACTTCTGTAAGACACTGGAAATGTATAAATTTGGAAAGTGAGGGAAATAACTGGAAACAAAGAATTTGTGAAATATGGTGAGAGGAAATACTGGTGTCATAGACTTATTTTTTCAGAATGCAGTGCGTTTCTCTGTGTTACTTATAGTAAATGGAAGAAACTTCACTAGTGAATCTTGTACAATGCGTGCCAGTTATATTGTAAACAGTTGAAGGATCATTTATGAAATACATACAGTAGAACCCCCATATCCACTGATTCGGTATCTGTGGTTTCAGTTATCCACCGTTTATTGTGGCCCAAAAATACCTCTTAGTTTTGTGTTATAAAATGGCTCCAAAATGCAAAAGTAGAGAATCAGGCAGTTCTTCAAAACCTAAGAGATGCTGTGAAGTGCTTCCCATCAGTGAAAAAGTGATAATTCTCCACTTACTGTGCATAATTTATAATTAAACTTCATAATAGGTATATGTATAGGACTAATATATAGCGTTTGCTACTATCCGTGTTTTTGGTATCCACAGCAGGTCCTTGGAACATATCCCCCACGGACACGGGGATTCTACTGTATGTGTGTAAAATTTGTACCAACTGATCAGTGATCAGGATTTCATATGCCACTAATTAAACTCTATAAGGCCTGCAACATCTGGATATCTTTATTGTAGACATTTCGCCATCCAGTGGCTTTATCAATACAGATTCTAGGACATAATTGGAAGACAGTAGAACTATATACAAAAGATGAGGTAATCAGTCCCTCAGCCTTGGAGTTAGTGTTCACAGAATTGTCGTGGAGGAGAATCTGGAGCAAAGGCAAGAAGACTGGCGGTTATATAGGCGTTATAAGGCTGAGGGACTGATTACCTCATCTTTTGTATATAGTTCTACTGTCTTCCAATTATGTCTTAGAATCTGTATTGATAAAACCACTGGATGGCGAAACGTCTACAATAAAGATATCCAGATGTTGCACATGTGTCTTAACTTTCATATTGTCGGTATTTTATACCTTTCTTGCACAACTTGTCAGACACTGCAACATTATGGAATCTTGGTTCAGAGGACATCTACAAGACCTTCTTCACGGCTGCTACAACTAACCCATCTCTTTGGGAAGGACCTACTTCCACTGGGGAATCCCGCCTACCAGTGACTATGCCCTCGTCTGCTGCACGTCCTTATCCACTGACGCCTATATAACTGCCAGTCTTCTTGCCTTTGCTCCAGATTCTCCTCCACCACGATGCTGTGAACACTAACTCCAAGGTTGAGGGACTGATTACCTCATCTTTTGTATATAGTTCCACACACACACACACGTGTCTATATATATATATATATATATATATATATATATATATATATATATATATATATATATATATATATATATATATATATATATATATACACACACATACACAGTGGACCCTTGACCAGCGATGGCATCGATTAAGGATAAATCTGACTAGCGATACATTTTATCGCAAAAAATTTGCCTCGATTAGCGCTAAAAAACTCGACCAACACTATTCATTCCGTCTGAGACGCGTCCACTTCTGGCCAGTGTTTACAAGCCAGCCAGCCACCGCGGTCGCATACAGTCGGAACATTTCATATTATCACGGCCTTTTTAGTGCAAAATAAGTCACCATGGGCCCCAAGAAAGCTTCTAGTGCCAACCCTACAGCAAAAAGGGTGAGAATTACTATGGATATGAAGAAAGAGATCATTGCTAAGTATGAAAGTGGAGTGCATGTCTCCGAGCTGGCCAGGCTGTACACAAAACCCCAATCAACCATCGCTACTATTGTGGCCAAGAAAACGGCAATCAAGGAAGCTGTTTTTGCCAAAGGTGCAACTATGTTTTCGAAACTGAGATTGCAAGTGATAGAAGATGTTGAGAGACTGTTATTGGTATGGATAAACGAAAAACAGATAGCAGGAGATAGCATCTCTCAAGCGATCATATGGGAAAAGGCTAGGAAGTTGCATGACGATTTAATTAGAAAAATGCCAGCAACTAGTGGTGATGTGAGTGAATTTAAGGCCAGCAAAGGTTGGTTTGAGAGATTTAAGAATCGTAGTGGCATACATAGTGTGATAAGGCATGGTGAGGCTGCCAGTTTGGACCAAAAAGCAGCTGAAAAATATGTGCAGGAATTCAAGGAGTACATAGACAGTGAAGGACTGAAACCTGAACAAGTGTTTAATGGTGACACTGACAATGTTGTGAAACACTTTAGGAATGTCATAAAGGAACGGGAGGTACAGGCCTCTATGGGCAGATATGTTGTGCGACAGAGGTCCAGTGACTCTCAAGCTGGTCCTAGTGGCATTAAAAGAAGGGAAGTAACCCCGAAAAAGGACTTGCCACCTCAAGTCTTAATGGAAGGGGATTCCCCTTCTAAACACTAAGACCATCAACACACTCCCCTCTTCCCATCCCATCAATCATCACCAGATCTTCAATAAAGGTAAGTGTCATGTAACTGTGCATGTCTTCTTCAGTTTGTGTGTATTAAAATTAATATTTCATGTGTTAAAATTTTTTTTTTTCCAATACTTTTGGGTGTCTTGCACGGATTAATTTGATTTCCATTATTTCTTATGGGGAAAAATAACTTGACTAACGATGAGCTCTCAGGAACGGATTAATAGCGTTAGTCGAGGGTCCACTGTATATATATATAAATATATTTATATATATATAGTTATATATATTTATAAATATATATTTATATATATATATTTGTATGTATATATACAGTGGACCCCCGGTTAACCATATTTTTTCACTCCAGAAGTATGTTCAGGTGCCAGTACTGACCGAATTTGTTCCCATAAGAAATATTGTGAAGTAGATTAGTCCATTTCAGACCCCCAAACATACACGTACAAACGCACTTACATAAATACACTTACATAATTGGTCGCATTCGGAGGTGATCGTTATGCGGTGGTCCACTGTATATATAATGTCGTGCTGAATATGTAAAACTGGTCAATTAGCAAGAACTCATTTAAAATTAAGTCCTTTTTGGAATTTTCTCTTATACGTTTAAAGATATATTTTTTTCATTAATGTTTATGTAAAAAATTTTAATTTTGCACCAAAGGAATCTTAGAAAACTTACCTAACCTTATTATAACAAGAGCAATTTATTTTAGCCTAACCCAACTAAATATATTTCAAGTACGTTTACAATAATTTAGTACTAAACAAACACAATCAAATATATTTTTTTCGTTAGGCTCAGAATGATTTTGGCGAAATTATTGCATACACAAATTTTCACTTGTCCTATATGGCAAGATGAGCGTTGCTATTTAAGCTAAGATCGCAAATTCTGCCTATTCGGCACGACATATATATGTGTATATATATATATATATATATATATATATATATATATATATATATATATATATATATATATATATAGATATATATATTATATAATATATATAGATATATTATATAATATATATATATATTATATAATATATATATTATATAATGTGTATATATATATATATATATATATATATATATATATATATATATATATACATATATATATATATATATATATATATATATATATATTAAAAACAACAGACATAGCCCCACTCCACAAAGGGGGCAGTAAAGCAATAGCAAAGAACTACAGACCAATAGCGCTAACATCCCATATCATAAAAATCTTTGAAAGGGTCCTAAGAAGCAAGATCACCACCCATCTAGAAACCCATCAGTTACACAACCCAGGGCAACATGGGTTTAGAACAGTTCGCTCCTGTCTGTCTCAACTATTGGATCACTACGACAAGGTCCTAAATGCACTAGAAGACAAAAAGAATGCAGATGTAATATATACAGACTTT
>NC_091342.1:5015037-5140037 GCF_038502225.1 Cherax quadricarinatus | reverse complement strand
ACACTTCAGTATTTGTGAAACACTAGCCTGGGACATTCTATGTTTGTTACACTTAGGTTTCTATCTTTAAGAAGGTTGAATTATATATAAGAGCCTAAGCAGACATGCTTGTGCTCAAACCCCAAGTTATACACTTAGACTTGAAACTAACACTGCCCTTAACCCTTTGAGGGCCGCCAGGCCCTCTCAGAGACTTGTTCTCAGGGTCGTCAAAATTTTAAAAAAAAAAATTGTTTTTCTTATGAAAAGATAGAGAATCTTTTCCCGATCATAATGACACCAAAAGTATGAAATTTGATGAAAAACTTACGGAATTATGCTCTCGCGAAGTTAGCGGTCTCGACAATGTTTATGCATTGGCGATTTTGCCCACTTTGAGCCCTATTTTCGGCCAATTCCAGTGTACCAGTCGACAAAAATCATAACTATTTCACTAGAACTCCATTTTTTCTATCGAATGAGTACAAGAAACCACCCATTTACCGATATCAACTATCCAATAAAGTGGTCAGAATTTAGCAATTTTTGCCAATTTTACACAAATTTCAAAAGATGCCAATTTCCAAATAAACAAGAAAGACATTCCTGGCACTAAAATAACATTTCCTCTGTTCATTAGTCACTTCCCCAGGCCCCTCTTACGTTTCTTTTGCTTTCCACTTTGATTTTTTATTCTCACAAAAAAAAATAAGATTTACTGTTATGCAGACTACTGCATTAGTGTAGAAATGGTATAAATAATATCGGCGCACTTGTGAAAGAATATTAGACTCACCAGTTGACGTGTATTGGACTCTTAGCATGATTTGTTTACTTTTGAACTTTGGTAAAAATCGAACATTTCTGCTACTTTGAGCTCAATTTCAAGGTACTTTTCATCGTAAAACCAGTCAAAATCATCTCAATTTCTATAATATGTCTTCCATTCTATACAATGAGAACAGGAAAACTAGAATACAACAATAAATACCATACGAAAATACAGTGCAAAGTTGCTGTTTTAAACCAAAAACACAGTTTTTTTTTTCTCATTATTCACTTTGTGCTGCAGGATTTTTTTTTATACTGCTCACACTGGCCACATAGACCCATTCTTTCATGTGTAGGCCTACCAGCTTTCTCTTGCTAGATTTAAGGGCGCTAGAATTTATGCGTACTAGTACATCAAACACCCTGGCGCGTAAGCCATACTATTATGGCTGAAACCCCGAAAGGGTTAATATGTGGCATTTAAGTCATTATATTAAGGGTATACAATGCCAAAAAGTAGAAAAGTAAGATGTGCAAAAGTTGGGTATCTTTATTGTCAAGATGTTTTGGCTGTTTAGAAAGCTTCTTGAGTTGAATATAGAGACTTAAATAATGGAGATAATGGGAGTGGTGGAGAGGCATATATATGAGGCGATTAGTCCCTCAGTTTTAAAGAAGTAATTTTGAAGTAGTCAGTTCCTCAGTTCATTGGCCTCGATCAATATGATGAAGCCATCAACACCAAACAATAATTGTTTTATTTTGAAAGTTCTCATTATGCATCTTGCTGTGGTACTTCAGCAACACTGTATGTGAAGTATGTCTGGTAAGACTTAAACAAGCTACATAGTATATGTAGTTTTGTGTAATTACATCTTTATGGATTTTTACAGATAACACAAGCAATACATACATATAAGTTACATTATTATTATATTTTTTTTTATTATCACACTGGCCTATTCCCACCAAGGCAGGGTGGCCCGAAAAAGAAAAACTTTCACCATCATTCACTCCACTGTCTTGCCAGAAGGGTGCTTTACACTACAGTTTTTAAACTGCAACATTAACACCCCTCCTTTAGAGTGCAGGCACTGTACTTCCCATCTCCAGGACTCAAGTCCGGCCTGCTGGTTTCCCTGAACCCCTTCATAAATGTTACTTTGCTCACACTCCAACAGCACGTCAAGTATTAAAAACCATTTGTCTCCATTCACTCCTATCAAACACGCTCATGCATGCCTGCTGGAAGTCCAAGCCCCTCGCACACAAAACCTCCTTTACCCCCTCTCTCCAACCTTTCCTAGGCCGACCCCTACCCCGCCTTCCTTCCACTACAGACTGATACACTCTTGAAGTCATTCTGTTTCGCTCCATTCTCTCTACATGTCCGAACCACCTCAACAACCCTTCCTCAGCCCTCTGGACAACAGTTTTGGTAATCCCGCACCTCCTCCTAACTTCCAAACTACGAATTCTCTGCATTATATTCACACCACACATTGCCCTCAGACATGACATCTCCACTGCCTCCAGCCTTCTCCTCGCTGCAACATTCATCACCCATGCTTCACACCCATATAAGAGCGTTGGTAAAACTATACTCTCATACATTCCCCTTTTTGCCTCCAAGGACAAAGTTCTTTGTCTCCACAGACTCCTAAGTTACATATACTTAGAAATTTTGTAAAAATTGCACTAAATTACAATAAGGGTAACATTGAAGTAATGCAAACCACAGTGTCTACCAATGTACATCAGTACTGATGATATATTAAGTCTTGTCAGTGCAGTACTGTATGGTGTTTGGATGAATGATTTGAATAATCATGCCCTAATCTAGGATCAAAGAGCTACATTTCATAATTGCTATTGCAGCCCCTCACTTAGATATCAAATCTGTTAGATGACCCATTTGTATTATCATTGTTCAGAAACGTTAGGAATTTGGTTCCAGGATCCAAACGCGTCCCTCCTTTTCCCTAGAAATACGAGTTCCATATTCGGAAGTTTCCTATTTGTGATCTCAAGTGTATCCCACGCAGGTGCTGATGGTGCACAGTATTACATCTTATAAATTTATTGTAAATTTTACATAAATTCTGCACTTGTGTTTATTACCTTTTAACAATTTGTTGAATGTTCTAGAAATCCTAAAATTATTTTTTGTATTTCCTCCTGATACATAAAGGAACTGTTATACTTAGTGCAGTATTTTGTGTTTTATATCTTGTTTATTGAAAAAGTTTAATGTATTGTATCACATTACCCAATACTCTAAGGTCAGTGTGAAAGTAAGAGTTGGCTTCCTTTTGTAATACATTGTGTATTTTTTGTTAGTATTGATTTGGGAAAATACCATACCTCTGTGCAGTATTGCATTAAGATTTTATTTTAGTTTAATATTATACAAAAAATTGCAGGGTATGAAGCCAGCTGACACTTTAAAAAATGATAAAGCTAACAAATTTCCTGATAAAACTGATGCGAAGAAGAAACCTGTAACACTGAAGAAGACTACATCGTCTACAAAAGCCCCTGAAAGTTTTACTACTGTAGCCCCAGTAAAGATCCCCAGTGATTATGTTTCTGTGAATGCCTCTACCATGGGTTCACTTCCCGTTACTACTCCAGCCTCTGATGCAACCACCAACAGTACCACTACCACTACCACCACTGCTACTACCATAGTCACCAGTATCCCCGAGTCCAATAATGAGAGCAGAGTTAATTTGGAGGATAATAGAACAAGAGGGTTGACGGTGGGTGTTGCATTTTATAGGTTACAATGGTGGAGGTGCTGGGTTGAAAAGCATGAAATTTATGTTAAGAAATGTTTCTAGTAGTGAGGGTGATGGTCTTTGTTTTAATATGAGTTCTGTGAATGTTTTTCATGTATAATATTGTGCTAAGTTTGTGCCACTTGATGACCTAGATGTTGATTTTATGGTAAAAGGATGCATGTAAGTTGCACATACTGCATTCACTCTGTTGTGTTAACCAATAATTTTTAGGTTTAGTACTTATTTAGGATATGCAGAGTGCATGTTTTTTATTAATCATGCACAGTGCTAAGTAAATGTTTTATATATTCAGTTGCATTCATCTGTTTTGATTGTTTAATACTTTACCTACCAGATTGATTGGATGTTAGGTGCCCATATTGCCAACCATATTTTAGGTAGTGTGTTTTATTTTATTATCATGAACCATTTCCACATTTAAATGAGAGGTTGTTGAGAAAGGAAACACCAACACAGTTTGTGAAGATGAAGAGAAAGAAGCATGAAGCTAAAACTATAAAGAACATTAGTTGGTTCATAAGATGAAATTAGGAAAGAAAACAGACAGTACACAGTTCAGTGAGGATTACTTTGAAAGCAGAGGATTTCCTAGGGCACTGTTTTGGTTGAAAGTGTATGAATGTATGAATATGTATATAAATTATGAAATTGCTGAATATCGGAACTGGAACGAGAACAGTAATTGAGGAAATACTAGGGACGCTGAACATAGATACTTCTGAGTGGTGTGGAATAAGATATTACAGTGTTGATGGTGAAATATTGTAAGGCATTGGTGTATAAGAATGTGACTTGTCATCTCTAAAGCAAAGGATGTGCAAGCACATGAGTGTAAATGCAGGCTAGTGTGGTGATAAAAATAACATCACAATTAGTAGACATGCTTTATTAAGGGATAAAGGGTATGATTAACTCTCGGAAAGAGTGGGAATTGAACACATGCCTTTCCAGTCCTAAAACTAGCTAGCCTGCTAGTTTCAAGACTGATTCACCATGGATTTGATTCTCATCATTCCATAAGATTTTTACAATCGAATCATGTTTTCATAAGGCGAGGATTGTGATTTATACTTTAAAATTCATTCTTACAAAAATGTATTGGTTTAATTACTAAAGAAAAATTTCTGGAGGGCTGTATATATACCATATTTTTTACTTACAATTAATTGTTTTGCCAAACAAATTGATTTTTGTTGTAGCTATAAAATTGAGTCTTCTGATCACAAATTTATTTAATTTCTCATTAAAAAATACAAATGAAAACTTGCTTTTTAGTCATATTTCAGAATTTAATGATGTTGGTAACACTGTTGACTGAGTGGATATTTTAGACATAATTTACCTATAAATAATTGTTATAATTCTTAGGAAAATATCAGTTTGAGCTCTTCAGCATTAGTTTGCATGCAATTTAACTAGGTTAAATTAAGTTGCTTCTTTAGTTTTGATGGCAGTTAAAAAATACTCATTCTCTAGGATCTTGCACATGAGTAAATAGAATTATCAAAGCTTATTGTTTAGATAGCATTGAAAATTGGGTTGGGCAAATATTCTGTTAGTGGGATGGATTGTGATGGACCTGCCTAGTATGGGCCAACAGGCCTGGGCAACTCTGGCTTAAAAGTATCATGCAAGTGTATAAATTATTTTTTTTTCAACAAGTCGGCCATCTCCCACCTAGGCAGGGTGACCCAAAAAGAAAGAAAATCCCCAAAACAAAAATACTTTCATCATTCAACACTCACCTCACTCATACTTAATCACTGTTTTTGCAGAGGTGCCCAGATACAACAGTTTAGAAGCATATGTAAAGATACAGTATAAAAAGTGACCTGAAATAATATAATAAACTCTATATAGAATATAATATCAGGGCCCCAATTATATATATACCATCCTATTACACATCCCTCCAAACTGCCAGTATTCCAAACCCCTCCTTTAAAGTGCTGGCATTGTACTTCCCATTTCCAGAACTCAAGTCCGGCTATATAAAAATAACGGTTTCCCTGAATCCCTTCACTAAATATTACCCTGCTCGCACTCCAACAGCTCGTCAGGTTCCAAATACCATTCATCTCCATTCACTCTTATCTAACATGATCATGCACGCTTGCTGGAAGTCCATGCCTCTCACTCACAAAACCTCCTTTACCCCCTCCCTCCAACCTTTTCGAGGACGACCCCTACCCCTCCTTCCTTCCCCTACAGATTTATACGCTCTCCATGTCATTCTACTTTGATCCATTCTCTCTAAATGACCAAACCACCTCAACAACCCATCTTCAGCCCTCTGACTAATACATTTATTAACTCCACACCTTCTCTTAATTTCCACACTTCGAATTCTCTGCATAATATTTACACCACACATTGCCTTTAGACAGGACATCTCCACTACTTCCAACTGCCTCTTAACTGCAGCATTTACAACCCAAGCTTCACACCCATATAAGAGTGTTGGTACCACTATGCTTTCGTACATTCCCTTCTTTGCCTCCTTTGATAACTTTTTTTTTTTTTGTTTCCACATATACCTCAATGCACCATTCACCTTTTTTACCTCATCAATTCTATGGTTAGCCTCATCCTTCATAAACCCATCCACTGACACATCAACTCCCAAATATCTGAAAACATTCACTTCTTCCATACTCGTCTCCAATGTGATATTCAGTTTTTCTTTATCTAAATCATTTGATACCCTCATCACCTTACTCTTATCTATGTTCACTTTCAACCTTCTACCTTTACACACCCTCACAAATTCGTCCACTAACCTTTGCAACTTTTATTTAGAATCACCCATAAGCACAGTATCATCAGCAAAAAGTAACTGTGTCAACTCCCATTTTGTATTTGATTCCCCATAATTTAATCCCACCCCTCCCCAACACCCTAGCATTTACTTCTTTTACAACCCCATGTATAAGTACATGTATACTAAACAACCATGGTGACATTACACATCCCTGTCTAGGATCTACTTTTACTGGGAAGTAATCTCCCTCTCTACACACCATAACCTGAACATCACTAACCTCATAAAAACTCTTTACAGCATTTAGTAACTTAGTACCTATTCTGTATACTTGCAACATCTGCCACATTGCTCCCCTATCCACTCTATCATATGCCTTTTCTAAATCCATAAATGCAATGAAAACTTCTCTACCTTTAAGTAAATACTGTTCACATATATGCTTCAATGTAAACACTTGATCTACACATCCCCTATGCACTCTAAAGCCTCCTTGCTTATCCACAATCGTACTCTCTGTCTTATGTCTAATTCTTTCAATAATAACCCTACTGTGCACTTTTCCTGGTATACTCGGTAAACTTATTTCCCTATAATTTTTACAGTCTCTTTTGTCCCCCTTCCCTTTATATAAAGGAACTATGTATGCTCTCTTCCAATCCCTAGGTACCTTCCCCTCTTCCATACATTTATTAAACAAAAATACCAACCTCCAACACTATATCCCCCCCTGCTTTTAACATTTCTGTCATGATCTCATCAGTTCCTCTTTCATTCACCTCCCCCACACTCACATCCTGCTGTTGTTCACTCCTAGAAGATGTTATACCTCCCTGGCCAGTGCTTGGAATGATCACCTCTCTTTCTTCGTTGACATTTAAAAGTTCCTCAAAATATTTTCGCCATCTACCCAATACCTCCAGCTCCCCATCTACTAACTCCCGTACTCTGCTTTTAACTGACAAATCCATTCGTTCCCTAGGCTTTCTTAACTTGTTTAACTCACTCCAAAATTTTTTCTTATTTTCATTAAAATTTCTTGACAGTGCCTCTCCCACTCTATCATCTGCTCTCCTTTTGCACTCTCTCACCACTCTCTTCACCTTTCTTTTACTCTCCATATACTCTGCTCTTCTTATAACACTTCTGCTTTGCAAAAACCTCTCATAAGCTATCTTTTTCTCTTATCACACCCTTTACTTCATCATTCCATGTATCATTCCTCTTTCCTCCTGCACCCACCCTCCTGTAACCACAAACTTCTGCCCCACATTCTAATACTGCATTTTTAAAACTATTCCACCCCTCTTCAACCCCCTCATTATTCATACTTGCACTTGCCCACCTTTCTGCCAATAGTTGCTTATATCTCACCCTAACTTCCTTCCCCCTTAGTTTATACACTTTCACCTCTCTCTTACTTGTTGTTTACATTTTCTTTTAATCCCATCTGCCTCTTACTCTAACTGTGGCTACAACTAAATAATGATCCGATATATCACATGCCCCTCTATAAACATGTACATCCTGAAGCCTACCCATCAACCTTTTATTCACAAATACATAATCTATCAAACTACTCTCATTACGTGCTGTATCATACCTTGTATACTTATTTATCCTCTTTTTCATAAAATATGTGTTGCTTATTACCAAACCTCTTTCTACACATAGCTCAATTAAAGGCTCCCCATTTCATTTACCTCTGGCTCCCCAAATTTACCTACTACTCCCTCCACAATATTTTTATCCACTTTAGCATTGAAATCCCCAAAATAAAATAAAAGAAAATGAAATGCAATAAAATAAAAGATATAAAAAGGGTGACGAGAATATCTTACCAAGACAATATGCCAAACAATATGAGCAAAATCCAGGACTGTATATGTTAAATCCACTCACAATAAATAAAATGTAAGAGTTTTAACCTGATGTGTGTTACGGGCAATATCCATGTTAGGCCCGAGTGTGGTGCAATCTACCTGATGTTTGTCACATCAAATCTGTGTAAGAGGTGCATCCTTCATGTACGTATGATTCCTATTGCTTAATTTCTTTCACTTCCTTGAAAATTATTTTTTTTTTATTATCACACTGGCCGATTCCCACCAAGGCAGGGTGGCCCGAAAAAGAGAAACTTTCACCATCATTCACTCCATCACTGTCTTGCCAGAAGGGTGCTTTACACTACAGTTTTTAAACTGCAACATTAACACCCCTCCTTCAGAGTGCAGGCACTGTACTTCCCATCTCCAGGACTCAAGTCCGGCCTGCCGGTTTCCCTGAATCCCTTCATAAATGTTACTTTGCTCACACTCCAACAGCACGTCAAGTATTAAAAACCATTTGTCTCCATTCACTCCTATCAAACACGCTCACGCATGCCTGCTGGAAGTCCAAGCCCCTTGCACACAAAACCTCCTTTACCCCCTCCCTCCAACCTTTCCTAGGCCGACCCCTACCCCGCCTTCCTTCCACTACAGACTGATACACTCTTGAAGTCATTCTGTTTCGCTCCATTCTCTCTACATGTCCGAACCACCTCGACAACCCTTCCTCAGCCCTCTGGACAACAGTTTTGGTAATCCTGCACCTCCTCCTAACTTCCAAACTACGAATTCTCTGCATTATATTCACACCACACATTGCCCTCAGACATGACATCTCCACTGCCTCCAGCCTTCTCCTCGCTGCAACATTCATCACCCACGCTTCACACCCATATAAGAGCGTTGGTAAAACTATACTCTCATACATTCCCCTCTTTGCCTCCAAGGACAAAGTTCTTTGTCTCCACAGACTCCTAAGTGCACCACTCACTCTTTTTCCCTCATCAGTTCTATGATTAACCTCATCTTTCATAGACCCATCCGCTGACACGTCCACTCCCAAATATCTGAATACGTTCACCTCCTCCATACTCTCTCCCTCCAATCTGATATCCAATCTTTCATCACCTAATCTTTTTGTTATCCTCATAACCTTACTCTTTCCTGTATTCACCTTTAATTTTCTTCTTTTGCACACCCTACCAAATTCATCCACCAATCTCTGCAACTTCTCTTCAGAATCTCCCAAGAGCACAGTGTCATCAGCAAAGAGCAGCTGTGACAACTCCCACTTTGTGTGTGATTCTTTATCTTTTAACTCCACGGCTCTTGCCAAGACCCTCGCATTTACTTCTCTTACAACCCCATCTATAAATATATTAAACAACCACGGTGACATCACACATCCTTGTCTAAGGCCTACTTTTACTGGGAAAAAATTTCCCTCTTTCCTACATACTCTAACTTGAGCCTCACTATCCTCGTAAAAACTCTTCACTGCTTTCAGTAACCTACCTCCTACACCATACACTTGCAACATCTGCCACATTGCCCCCCTATCCACCCTGTCATACGCCTTTTCCAAATCCATAAATGCCACAAAGACCTCTTTAGCCTTATCTAAATACTGTTCACTTATATGTTTCACTGTAAACACCTGGTCCACACACCCCCTACCTTTCCTAAAGCCTCCTTGTTCATCTGCTATCCTATTCTCCGTCTTACTCTTAATTCTTTCAATTATAACTCTACCATACACTTTACCAGGTATACTAAACAGACTTATCCCCCTATAATTTTTGCACTCTCTTTTATCCCCTTTGCCTTTATACAAAGGAACTATGCATGCTCTCTGCCAATCCCTAGGTACCTTACCCTCTTCCATACATTTATTAAATAATTGCACCAACCACTCCAAAACTATATCCCCACCTGCTTTTAACATTTCTATCTTTATCCCATCAATCCTGGCTGCCTTACCCCCTTTCATTTTACCTACTGCCTCACGAACTTCCCCTACACTCACAACTGGCTCTTCCTTACTCCTACAAGATGTTATTCCTCCTTGTCCTATACACGAAATCACAGCTTCCCTATCTTCATCAACATTTAACAATTCCTCAAAATATTCCCTCCATCTTCCCAATACCTCTAACTCTCCATTTAATAACTCTCCTCTCCTATTTTTAACTGACAAATCCATTTGTTCTCTAGGCTTTCTTAACTTGTTAATCTCACTCCAAAACTTTTTCTTATTTTCAACAAAATTTGTTGATAACATCTCACCCACTCTCTCATTTGCTCTCTTTTTACATTGCTTCACCACTCTCTTAACCTCTCTTTTTCTCCATATACTCTTCCCTCCTTGCATCACTTCTACTTCGTAAAAACTTCTCATATGCTAACTTTTTCTCCCTTACTACTCTCTTTACATCATCATTCCACCAATCGCTCCTCTTCCCTCCTGCACCCACTTTCCTGTAACCACAAACTTCTGTTGAACACTCTAACACTACATTTTTAAACCTACCCCATACCTCTTCGACCCCATTGCCTATGCTCTCATTAGCCCATCTATCCTCCAATAGCTGTTTATATCTTACCCTAACTGCCTCCTCTTTTAGTTTATAAACCTTCACCTCTCTCTTCCCTGATGCTTCTATTCTCCTTGTATCCCATCTACCTTTTACTCTCAGTGTAGCTACAACTAGAAAGTGATCTGATATATCTGTGGCCCCTCTATAAACATGTACATCCTGAAGTCTACTCAATAATCTTTTATCTACCAATACATAATCCAACAAACTACTGTCATTTCGCTCTACATCATATCTTGTATACTTATTTATCCTCTTTTTCTAAAAATATGTATTACCTATAACTAAACCCCTTTCTATACAAGGTTCAATCAAAGGGCTCCCATTATCATTTACACCTGGCACCCCAAACTTACCAACCACACCCTCTCTAAAAGTTTCTCCTACTTTAGCATTCAGGTCCCCTACCACAATTACTCTCTCACTTGGTTCAAAGGCTCCTATACATTCACTTAACATCTCCCAAAATCTCCCTCTCTCCTCTGCATTCCTCTCTTCTCCAGGTGCATACACGCTTATTATGACCCACTTCTCGCATCCAACCTTTACTTTAATCCACATAATTCTTGAATTTACACATTCATATTCTCTTTTCTCCTTCCATAACTGATCATTTAACATTACTGCTACCCCTTCCTTTGCTCTAACTCTCTCAGATACTCCAGATTTAATCCCATTTATTTCCCCCCACTGAAACTCTCCTACCCCCTTCAGCTTTGTTTCGCTTAGGGCCAGGACATGCAATTTCTTTTCATTCATAACATCAGCAATCATCTGTTTCTTGTCATCCGCACTACATCCACGCACATTTAAGCATCCCAGTTTTATAAAGTTTTTCTTCTTCTCTTTTTTAGTAAATTACAAAATCACTTAAATTTATTTTCCCCTTTATGGTGATTATGTTTTGTATTATGGTAGATATTTCATGATTTTTGTAAAGGAACTTTTTGTGGAGTGAGTGGATTAAAGTAGTTTTTGAGATTTAACATGATGTTGTAGTGTGATTAAGGTAACATTTTTGAAGGGACTTAAAGAAATCTGTTAACCAGATTTTAATTTTGGTCGTAGGGAAGTACTGTACAGTATCTCTACTCTTCAGAATGTGTGTGGGATGTTGTGATTCAAAGAGTCATTTGAATTGTGATTTTCATGTACCTCTGTTTAGACTGCTGTTGAATAATTGATGCTGACTATGTGCACTTTTTTGGGGTCCCCTTAATGGGGAAAGGTATATAGATTATGTAATGTACCAGATACTGAATGTACATTCTTTACAGGTCTCCGAGAATGTTACGAATGAGGAGGAAGGTGATTCTTCTATCCCAGTAACAACCATCAACAATGTGACAGGGAGTGAAAATCCTGCTATGCATAACATTGACACTACAGTACAAGTCAGTGTAGATGACCCTGACTCTGGGGATGACACTCTTTCTGTCACTGGGTATGATACTAGAAACACATCGGTTGATCACCACAGGTAAGACAAATTAATGTCAACATACAGTGGTTTAGGCTGGGGGAAAAATATATACAATGCACTATATATATTTTTAACATACTGGCTGTCTCCCACTGAGGTAGGGTGACCCCCAACAAATAAAAAAGGGAATGCATTCCCCAACCTTCATCCAGTTGCTCTTACAAAAGTGGAAAGACATTGTGGTTCACGTGAGCCTTTGAACAGACAGCAGTATCCTCACCCCTCCTTTAGGGTTCATGCACTGATCTTCCCTCCCAGGACTCAAGTCTGGCTAACCAATTTAACTGCATACTTTCATAAATGTTACCTTACTGGCTCACAGTCCAACAGTACTTCAAGTCACAAAAACCTCTTGCCTCTGCTCCTATTAAACATGCTTGCACACACCTGTTGTTGTCCAAGCCCCTTGCTTACAAAACTTCCTTTACCCCTTCCATCCAACCTGAAGTATTATTTAGAGCTGAGAAGGTTATTGAGTGGTTTGGAAATTTCGAGAGGATTGAACAAAATAGGGTGAATTGGAGAGTATATAAATCAGCAGTGGAGGGAAGGCAGGGTAAGGGTCAACACAGGAAAGGTTGGGAGGGGGGTAAAAAAAAAAAGGTTTTGTATGCAAGGGGGCTTGGACATCCACCAGGCATGTGTGTGCATGTTAGATAGGAGCAAGTAGAGGCAAGTGGTTTTTATGACTTGACATGTTATTTGAGTATAAGCAAGGTAACATTTCTAATGGACTTCTGGAAAATAAATGGTTAGTTGGACTTGAGTCCTGGAGGTGGGAAGTGCAGTGCCTGCACTCTGAATGGGGGGGGGGGAGATATTGCAGTTTGGAGGGGCATATGAGCTGCAATGTCAGGGCACCTTTGTCAAGACAGTGATAGTGATTGGTGGTGAAAGTGTTTCTTCTTTTTCAGGCCACCCTTTCTCGGTGGGAGGTGACTGATGTGTTGAAAAAAAAGACTTGGTGAGACCCATTTGCATAGTTATAGTTTCTTGGTTATTGCTAGCTTAGTTAAGTTAGATATGATAGCCAGGTTATGACATTTGGGCAGCATTGTTCATTTACTTCTTGACTCGATTACCTAAAGTACATGCAGGTTTTGTAGTGTCCTTATAATGTATGCAAAATCCAAGTTTTCTTCAGTTAATTGAATTGCATAGTTTTCACAGTTCTCACCATGTCCATTAAGATATCCGTCATATCTGTTATAACTTGGTCAGTAAACTTTTTGCTTTTCCATGTCATTTAATTTTAAACATTGGTAATGAAAGGGTGGCAGGAATTTCTTGCATAAGGCACAAAGGAATAGGACCTGTTAGGAGGAAGAACCAGAGGCAAGTTATAAAGAAGTGAGTGAAGCAATGAATAAGTTGAAAGGGGTAAAAACAACATGCATATATTGTACATTGTTACCTTAACATTTCAGATACTACCGTTCATACACCTACTCAGGTGTACAAGAAGCTCAGCAGTATTGGGTTGATCTGGACTCCCTCAATGAAGAAAAAGTAATAACAAACGAGATGCTGTCAGCTTCTCATCGTAGAGCTGCAGTAAGTGTTGTTATTTCTGTGAGCTAATACAGTACACATTTGATTTTAGTTTCCATGGACTAATGCTAGTGAGGATGACACTGTTGCAGGGAAACCTTTATTACAGCATTTCTTCTGGGACTGGACTTTATCAGTTGATAAATTCCAGTCCAGACAAACATTGTAATGAAGGTTTCCCTACAACTTAGTGTCTTTCTCATCATCTATTGGCTTATGCTGCCATTTGATGACTAATGCTGGGTCATCTCATATGGCTCCTTGACTATTGTGCCTCTCAGCCTAACAATAACAAGCAAAAAACCAACCCTCTAATGGTGTTATTGACAGCTATACTACACATCCTATAGTTCAGTCAGTTTTATTTTCCACCTGCACTCTCAGAGGTAGGCATCTACATGCTTGAGCACAGAGTGATGATCACAGCAGTGACTCGTGGTATTGTCAAAACACTGGAGTCAGTTTTTACACAGTGAAGAGTGATGAGGATTTTATCTTTTGTATGAGTTTTAATTCATAAGTGTAATGAAATGAATTGATAATATTGGAATCTACTTTGTTTAGGTTTCAGTAACCTGACTGTTGGCATGCAGTAATGTCATTTGGTGGATTAATAAATGGAATCATTTTCATCACCAGACTGTGATGTTGACCTTCGAGTTTCCATTTTATGGACATCTTCTAAAAAACATCACGATAGCTACTGGAGGGTTTCTCTTCACTGGTGAATTTGTTCACACCTGGCTGGCAGCTACCCAGTACATTGCACCCCTTATGGCCAATTTTGATACTTCAATGTCATCTGATGCTGCTGTTAAATATGCCGATAATGGTAAGCTCTTCTGTCAAAATTATAGTTTTGGAAGAACTTTCGTGTTTAGTACGTTATTTGTTATTTTTTCTTAGATTGCACATTGGTATAGTAAAGAATTGTTAATCTTGCAGAATGGAACAGTTATACTGTACAAATGTTCAAATAAGACAGAAATTTTATTTTTTGTTTTTATGCTGGTTGAGCATTTTATAAATCCTTTTTTCATTTTAATATAACAAAAAGTGTTTTGCTATGTTTGACATACTACTGTCATTTACAGTTTTGCTCTAAGCATATGTCATATTTAGCTATTCCAAAGTTATATATATCTGGTATACACAGTTTTGTATCCTCCATTTCACAGTGTATCCCATAAGCTAAACATGGTAATGAACCCATGAAGCACAGTAAACCTTTCATTTAACAATGTTTTGCTTCACTGGGGCTTTGTTAAATACCAAGTGCTTCTTGACAGTCCTACTGAGGACAAAACATTATTAAATAAAAGACTTAGTCTGTGTCTTTGACCAGTTATCATTAGAATACAAAAATAATTGGGAAAGTAAGATATCAGTTAAGATTTTATTAAACAAAATTACTTTCAAAGACAAATACAGTAGGGCCCCACTTATATGGCAAGTTAGGTTCAGGCTACTGCCAGAAAGCAGACATCGCCGGAAAGTGAACGCCATTTTTTCCACTTATAAATGCATATAAATGCCAGACACCAAGTTCACAGTAACGTACATTAAGTTATTAATAGAACTAGGCATTAAAAACACAATAAAAAGTAAAATACATACTCAGTACGTTCATTACTTATCTTAAAATATTTATAGTCTTAATGTAGGGCGAGAGGTGAGTAGTACTTATTTGTAGAAAGTCAGGTGTAGGTAGCTCTGGCTCCCCATCCAAAACTATATTTTTTATTTTTTTTCAACAATTTGGCCATCTCCCATTGAGGCAGGGTGACCCAAAAAGAAAGAAAATCCCCAAAAAGAAAATACTTTCATCATTCAACACTTTCACCTCACTCACACATAATCACTGTCTTTGCAGAGGCACCAAGATACAACAGTTTAGAAGCATATATAACATACCCCTCCAAACTGCCAATATCCCAAACCCCTCTTTTGAAGTGCAGGCATTGTACTTCCTATTTCCAGTACTCAAGACCAGCTATATAAAAATAACGGGTTTCCCTGAATCCCTTCATTAAATATTACCCTGCTCAAATTCCAACAGCTCAACAGGTCCCAAAAACCATTCGTCTCCATTCACTCCTATCTAACATGCTCACACATGCTTGCTGGAAGTCCAAGCCCCTCGCCCACAAAAACTCCTTTATTCTCTCCCTCCAACCTTTTTGAGGATGACCCCCTACCCTGCCTTCCTTCCCCTACAGATTTATATGCTCTCCAAGTCATTCTACTTTGATCCATTCTCTCTAAATGACCAAACCACCTCAACAACCCCTCTTCAGCCCTCTGACTAATACTTTTAGTAACTCCACACCTCCTCCTAATTTCCACACTCCGAATTCTCTGCATAATATTTACACCACACACAGCCCTTAGACAGGACATCTTCACTGCCTCCTCGCTGCAGCATTTGCAACCCAAGCTTGGTACCACTATACTTTCATACATTCCCTTCTTTGCCTCCATGGATAATGTTTTTTGTCTCCACAGATACTTCAACTTAATATAAAATATTTAAAGCAGCCCAGAGAGATAAAATACACATACAGCACACTCATTATTTACCTTAAAATATGTGTAGTCTTAATGTAGGAAGAGAGGTGAGTAGTATTTATTTGTAGGAAGTCAGATGTAGGTAGCTAGTAGATGTAGGTATGTAGTCTACCTGGGCTACATACCTGCACCTACCTACATAGCTACATGTTATTTAATGCAGCCCATAGCATATTATTACCATTGACATACCGTATTTACTGAGTTTAATAATTTCTAACAACTACCTTTAGATGCCATCATAAACAAAGGAGAAGTAATCAATAATTCATGCCAAGAATTGTAAATAAAAGTGTTGTGTTAAGGGGAGTGACTGGGCTAATGCAGATTCATACACATTTTCTCTGGTGCTGGAGCAGAGGAAACGTAATGTTTTCCCTCCGCCCAGCTGCCACACCTCCATAGCATATAAACATGTTTCGTATATAATTTTGAAGAAAATATCATAGGTGGATTAATGAAAATGTCTATATTAATATAAAATAAGACATTTAATGTGCTCAAGAGTGATTATTATTACATATTAGGGGTCATCCTCGAAAAGGTTGGAGGGAGGGGGTAAAGGAGGTTTTGTGGGCGAGGGGCTTGGACTTCCAGCAAGCATGTGTGAGCGTGTTAGATAGGAGTGAATGGAGACGAATGGTATTTGGGACCTGATGAGCTGTTGGAGTGTGAGCAGGGTAATACTTAGTGATACTGTGCTTATGGGAGATTCTAAAGAAAAATTGCAAAGGTTAGTGGATGAATTTGGGAGTGTGTGTAAAGGTAGAAAGTTGAAAGTGAACATACAAAAAGAGTAAGGTGATGAGAGTATCAAATGATTTAGATAAAGAAAAATTGGATATTAAATTGGGGAGGAGGAGTATGGAAGATGTGAATGTTTTCAGATATTTGGGAGTTGACGTGTCAGCGGATGGATTTATGAAGGATGAGGTTAATCATAGAATTGATGAAGGAAAAATGGTGAGTGGTGCATTGAGGTATATGTGGAGGAAAAAATGTTATCTATGGAGGCAAAGAAGGGAATGTATGAAAGTATAGTAGTGCCAACACTCTTATATGGGTGTGAAACTTGGGTTGTAAATGCTGCAGCGAGGAGGCGGTTGGAGGCAGTGGAGATGTCCTGTCTAAGGGCAATGTGTGGTGTAAATGTTATGCAGAAAATTCAGAGTGTTGAAATTAGGAGAAGGTGTGGAGTTAATAAAAGCATTAGTCAGAGGGCTGAAGAGGGTTTGTTGAGGTAGTTTGGTCATTTAGAGAGAATGGATCAAAGTAGAATGACGTGGAGAGCGTATAAATCTGTAGGGGAAGGAAGGCGGGGTAGGGGTCATCCTCGAAAAGGTTGGAGGGAGGGGGTAAAGGAGGTGTTGTGGGCGAGGGGTTGGACTTCCAGCAAGAATGTGTGAGCGTGTTAGATAGGAGTGAATGGAAACAAATGGTATTTGGGACCTGACGAGCTGTTGGAGTGAGAGCAGGGTAATATTTAGTGAAGGGATTCAGGGAAACCGGTTATTTTATATAACCGGACTTGAGTCCTGGAAATGGGAAGTACATTGCCTGCACTCTAAAGGAGGGGTTTGGGATATTGACACTTTGGATGGATATATTGTGTATTTTTATACGTATATACTTCTAAGCTATTGTATTCTGGGCACCTCTGCAAAAACAGTGATTATGTGTGAGTGAGGTGAAAGTGTTGAATGATGATGAAAGTATTTTCTTTTTGGGGATTTTCTTTCTTTTTGGGTCACCCTGCCTCAGTGGGAGACGGCCGACTTGTTGAAAAAAAAAATTAGTATTATTCTGGCGTTAAGACTAGAGGGACACTCTTAGTGATTTAAATGTGTACGTGCACACCAGCACAGTGTGTAAGTATATTTAGGTGCAGGTTCACACAAGTATAATTATCAGAGTACATATAAAATATGCAATAACTGTAAAACACTTGAAATTTTGGAAAGTTGCTAGAAATAATAGAGAGAGGTGCTCATGGAGAATGTAAACAAACTGGGTGGGGTGCACCATATTAGAAAGATCACTCGTTGTATAGAGAGTTTTGGTCAAAATTTGAAATTGCTGTATTAGCGAAACACCGTAAGGCAAAACGCTATAAAGCAGGGCCCTACTGTATAGGCTTTATCAGAAATCTTTAAACAGTGGGTTCGAGACTGATGAAATATATAAATGATGCTCTAAAAATCTTGCAGTATGCACTCATTGTATTAATGTTCATTATGTAGCAAGCCTAAGTTCTGTATGCATGTCCTGAACAGATTTAGCACTTCTTTTAACAGGATATTTTAGTGTATGGTATACATGTTAGAGAATACTTTATTTTTCCCAACTAGGTACATCATTTACTGTACAGTGGCATAATGTTCTGCTGAAGGATCATGTGGATGCTGGAACATTTACATTTCAGGTTAGTTGAAAGTTACACATTTGTTAACAGTTTCCTTATTTTGACTTTGTACATTCATGAAGCTCACACTGTACATTTGTGGTGCTTATGACTTGTTTGTTAGCATCCTCAGCTCTCTCACTGAAGGTCTGGGATCCATCCCAGGTACAGGTAAAACATTGGACATGTTTCCTTACATCTGCTGCCCCTGTTCACCTAGCAGTAAGTAGGTACCTGGATGTTAGTCAGCTGTTGTGAGTTGCATCCTGGGAAACAAAATTAAAGGACCCTAATGGAAATAAGATGGACCATTCCTGATGATTCTCTGACTTTATTGGGTTTGCCTGGGTGGCTAACCCTCTGGGTTAAAAATTTGAACAAAATCTTATGTTAATACAGGGTTTGCTCTCTTCACTGACCTAGAGGGATGGAAGGGGGAGGGAGAGAGATGTAATATTCTGGTTAAGCAGTCAGATGTTCTTTCTAATGTTATAGAGCAGCTAACTATGAACAGATTAATAGCATTCCTGAGTGCATTTGATCCATGAATAATTGAAAAAAAAAAATTATCGGCAATTCCTTGGTTTAAAAAATACAAATTTTGAGATCAATTTTTGCCAAAATAAAATTAATAAATTCCAAAATTAAATTAATTTGATATAGCAATGCCTAAAATATGTATAGAGCATTATTACCTGTTTGTAAAATGCAGCATAGAAAAAAGTTCCTAACCTGTTTAGTACAAAAGCTTTGAACTTCCCACATATACACAAAATGTCAATGTACAGTACCAGAATTCCGTATATTTAATAAAGAAATAAGACAAATATTACTGTACAATTTGAGTTGTAAACTTCATACACAGTTCTTGACCATCTCTACCAAAATAACACAACTTCGCTACAGATACGCAAAGTGAGAATATCAATGTTTTAAATGTATTTCATAAAGAAATTAGTGAAAAAATTGACAATATATATCAGTATTTGAGTCTCATATTTAGCTCAGACATGCTGGATTTTACCATGTGGTGAATATAGAAATAAAGGAGTCACAAGTAAAGCTACTAAACATTTTTTTTTTCTTCCAACACTCAGGTGGCCATCTCCCACCAAGGCAGATTGACCCAAAAAAGAAAACATTTTCACTATCATTCACACAATCACTGTCTTTACAGAGGCATCCAGATATGACTGTTTGGATGTCACTCCAAACAGCAAATACTGAACATATCTTGTTGAAAAAAAAAAAAAATCTATCAAAAATAGAAGTAGAAGCAATAGATTAAATTTGGAGAAATTCAAATTGAAAAAGGATATAGGAAATCACTGGTTTGGCAATACGTATAACTTGTCACTGAGTGGAACAAACTGTCAAATTTGGATAGAGATGAGTGGGAAAGGATGAGCAAGAGTTTGATCTGCCTTGTATGGGACAGTAGGCCTACTGCAGTGTTCTAATAATTTTTTTATGTTTGTATATAGTTCAGGGAAACCGGCAGGCTGGACTTGAGTCCTCGAGATGGGAAATATAGTGCCTGCACTCGGAAGGAGGGGTGTTAATGTTGCAGTTTTATAACTGTAGTGTAAGCATGCCTCTGGCAAGACAGTGATGAAGTGAATTACGAAAGTTTTTCTTTTTCAGGATACCCTACCTTGGTGGGAAACGGCTGATGTCTTAATAATAATAAATAATAATATAGTAGAGGAATTAAAACACTTGCTTGGTAATACAGAAGTTGTGGATGAGTGGAATGTGTGAATGTAAGCAGGACCACCCTGGAGGAGGTTTCAGGGGTCAGTGTCCCTGCGAACAAGTTTGACCAGGCCTTGTGATGGATCAGGGCCTGATCTACCAGGCTGTTACTGCTGGCCACATATAAACTGACGTACAAGCCACAGCCTGGCTAACCAGGTACTGACTTGAGGTGTCTGTCCAGTGTCTTCTTGAAGATAGCCAGGGGGTCTATTGGTAATCCCCTTCTGTAGGTCTACTCTATAACAGTTTCTAACCTTCAAATAATGTTACCCATGAATAAGTTGACCCCCTACTTTTTGAATAAAAAATTGTATTTGTTACTAGGTTTAAATAACTTAAATTTATTTATAAATAAATATTTACTGTTATTTATGGAAGTTTGTGTCTTAGTAGATTTTGATATTTTTGTTTCTAGTGCATGCACAACCAGTTGCTTAACTGGAAATTTTTATGACTTCAAAAGTTTTCATCCTTTTTCTGCAACCAGCAATTGATTAGCAAAAAAAAAAAAAAATTTTATTAACCTGAATCTGGTTAAGAGAAGGCTAGACTAGACTGTGTTTAATTTTTCATTTTTTCTGTTCCCTATTACAGATGTGTAAATTACTTTTTCTTTGTTTACAGTGTAAATGTTTTTATTATATTAGGCAGTTCTTTTCTTTATTATGTGTTTTTTACTTTTGTTCATTGATACAGGCAACGTTACACAAGAATGGAGATATTGTATTTACATATAAACAAGTTCCAGTCATAGTAACTGCAATTACTGATGAGCAGCATCCAGTCAAGGTTGGGCTCTCAGATGCCTACATTGTGGACCGGAAAATATTCTGTAAGTTGAAAACTTTGTATATTCTGAAGAAATGATAGAAAAATCTTGTATTGTTTCACATAAACCTAAAATATAGGATTTAATCTGCCTCTAAAGGAGCATAAAGTGGAAAAAAGTATTCCACAGCAAAAATTATACAGGTTCATTGATAATATGTTATGCCTGAGTCATATGAGGTGTATCAGACCTCAAAAATGGGTGGTATAACCCTGGCCTAAGGTAGGTTAATCAGATTTTCACTTAAAACATTTCATTAAAGTGTGTGTTTACTTGCTGTAGGGGCGGTGGCAGACGGCCGACTTGTTGAAAAAAAAAAAAATATATATATACATATATATATATATATATATATATATATATTCTCCATGGGGAAGTGGAACAGAATTCTTCCTCCGTAAGCCATGCGTGTTGTAAGAGGCGACTAAAATGCCAGGAGCAAGGGGCTAGTAACCTCTTCTCCTGTATATATTACTAAATGTAAAAGGAGAAACTTTCGTTTTTCCTTTTGGGCCACCCCGCCTCGGTGGGATACGGCCGGTGTGTTGAAAGAAAGAAACAATATATATGTATATATATATATATATATATATATATATATATATATATATATATATATATTTCAACAAGTCAGCCATCTCCCACCGAGGCAGGGTGACCCAAAAAAGAAAGAAAATCCCCAAAAAGAAAATACTTTCATCATCATTCAACACTTTCACCACACTCACATATTATCACTGCTTTTGCAGAGGTGCTCAGAATACAACAGCTTAGAAGCATATATGTATAAAGATACACAACATATCCCTCCAAACTGCCAATATCCCAAACCCCTCCTTTAAAGTGCAGGCATTGTACTTCCCATTTCCAGGACTCAAGTCTGACTATATGAAAATAACCGGTTTCCCAGAATCCCTTCACTAAATATTACCCTGCTCACACTCCAACAGATCGTCAGGTCCCAAGTATCATTCGTCTCCATTCACTCCTATCTAACACACTCATGCACGCTTGCTGGAAGTCCAAGCCCCTCTCCCACAAAACCTCCTTTACCCTCTCTTTCCAACCCTTTCGAGGATGACCCCTACCCCTCTTTCCTTCCCCTATAGATTTATATGCTTTCCATGTCAATCTACGTTGATCCATTCTCTCTAAATGACCAAACCACCTCAACAACCCCTCTTCTGCCCTCTGACTAATGCTTTTATTAACTCCACACCTTCTCCTAATTTCCACACTCCGAATTTTCTGCATAATATTTACACCACACATTACCCTTAGACAGGACATCTCCACTGCCTCCAACCGTCTCCTCGCTGCTGCATTTACCACCCAAGCTTCACATCCATATAAGAGTGTTGGTACTACTATTCTTTCATACATTCCCTTCTTTGCCTCCATGGATAACGTTTGTTGACTCCACATATACCTCAACGCACCACTCACCTTTTTTCCCTCATCAATTCTATGATTAACCTCATCCTTCATAAATCCATCCACCGACACTTCAACTCCCAAGTATCTGAAAACATTCACTTCTTCCATACTCCTCCTCCCCGATTTGATATCCAATTTTCTTTATCTAAATCATTTGATACCCTCATCACCTTACTCTTTTCTATGTTCACTTTCAACTTTCTACCTTTACACACATTCTCAAACTCATCCACTAACCTTCGCAATTTTTCTTTAGAATCTCCCATAAGCACAGTATCATCAGCAAAAAGTAACTGTGTCAATTCCCATTTCGAATTTGATTCCCCATAATTTAATCCCACCCCTCTCCCGAACACCCTAGCATTTACTTCTTTTACAACCCCATCTATAAATATATTAAACAACCATGGTGACATTACACATCCCTGTCTAAGACCTACTTTTACCGGGAAGTATTCTCCCTCTCTTCTACATACCCTAACCTGAGCCTCACTATCATAAAAGCTCTTTACAGCATTTAGTAACTTACCACCTATTCCATATACTTGCAACATCTGCCACATTGCTCCTCTATCCACTCTATCATATGCCTTTTCTAAATCTATAAATGCAATAAAAACTTCCCTACCTTTATCTAAATACTGTTCACATATATGCTTCAATGTAAACTTGATCTACACATCCCCTACCCACTCTGAAGCCTCCCTGCTCATCTGCAATTCTACATTCTGTCTTACCTCTAATTCTTTCAATTATAACCCTACCGTATACTTTTCCTGGTATACTCAGTAAACTTATTCTTCTATAATTTTTACAATGTCTTTTGTCCCCTTTCCCTTTATATAAAGGGACTATACATGCTCTCTGCCAATCCCTAGGTACCTTCCCCTCTTTCATACATTTATTAAACAAAAGTACCAACCACTCCAACACTATATCCCCCCCTGCTTTTAACATTTCTGTCATGATCCCATCAGTTCCAGCTGCTTTACCCCCTTTCATTCTAAGTAATGCCTCACGTACCTCCACCACACTTACATTCTGCTCTTCTTCACTCCTAAAAGATGGTATACCTCCCTGGCCAGTGCGTGAAATTACCGCCTCCCTTTCTTCCTCAACATTTAAAAGTTCCTCAAAATATTCTCGCCATCTACCTAATACCTCCCTCTCCCCATCTACTAACTCCCCTACTCTGTTTTTAACTGACAAATCCATACTTTCCCTAGGCTTTCTTAACTTGTTTAACTCACTCCAAAATTTTTTCTTGTTTTCATTAAAATTTCTTGACAGTGCCTCTCCCACTCTTTCATCTGCTCTCCTTTTGCACTCTCTCACCACTCTCTTCACCTTTCTTTTACTCTCCTAATACTCTGCTCTTCTTATAACACTTCTGCTTTGTAAAAACCTCTCATAAGCTACCTTTTTCTCTTTTATCACACCCTTTACTTCATCATTCCACCAATCACTCCTCTTTCCTCCTGCCCCCACCCTCCTATAACCACAAACTTCTGCCCCACATTCTAATACTGCATTTTTAAAACTATTCCAACCCTCTTCAACCCCCCCACTATTCGTCTCTGCACTAGCCCACCTTTCTGCCAATAGTCGCTTATATCTCACCCGAACTTCCTCCTCCCTTAGTTTATACACTTTCACCTCCCTCTTACTTTTTGTTGCCACCTTCCTCTTTTCCCATCTACCTCTTACTCTATCTGTAGCTACAACTAAATAATGATCCGATATATCAGTTGCCCCTCTATAAACATGTACATCCTGGAGCCTACCCATCAACCTTTTATCCACCAATACATAATCTAACAAACTGCTTTCATTACGTGCTACATCATACCTTGTATATTTATTTATCCTCTTTTTCAAAATATATGTATTACTTATTACCAAATTTCTTTTTACACATAGCTCAATTAAAGGCTCCCCATTTACATTTACCCCTGGCACCCCAAATTTACCTACTACTCCCTCCATAAGATTTTTACCCACTTTAGCATTGAAATCCCCAACCACTATTACTCTCACACTTGATTCAAAACTCCCCACGCATTCACTCAACATTTCCCAGAATCTCTCTCTCTCTCCTCTACACTTCTCTCTTCTCCAGGTGCATACACACTTACTATAACCCACTTTTCACATCCAATCTTTATTTTACTCCACATAATCCTTGAATTTATACATTTGTAGTCCCTCTTTTCCTGCCATAGCTTATCCTTCAACATTATTGCTACTCCTCCTTTAGCTCTAACTCTATTTGAAACCCCTGACCTAATCCCATTTATTCCTCTCCATTGAAACTCTCCCACCCCCTTCAGCTTTGTTTCACTTAAAGCCAGGACATCCAGTTTCTTCTCATTCATAACATCCACAATTATCTCTTTCTTATCATTTGCACAACATCCACGCACATTCAGACTTCCCACTTCAACGATTTTCTTCTTCTTATTCGTTTTAGTAATCTTTACAGGAAAAGGGGTTACTAGCTCATTGTTCCCGGCATTTTAGTTGACTTTTACAACACGCATGGCTTACGGAGAAAAGATTCTTATTCCACTTCCCCATGGATATGAAAGGAAAAGTGATAAGACCAAGAACTATCAAGATAAAATCAAAGAAAACTCAGATGAGTGTGTATAAATAAACGTGTACATGTATGTGTAGTGTGACCTAAGTGTAAGTAGAAGTAGCAAGATGTACCTGTAATCTTGCATATTTATGAGACAGACAAAAGACACCAGCAATCCTACCATCATGTAAAACAATTACAGGCTTTCGTTTTACACTCACTTGGCAGGACGGTAGTACCTCCCTGGGTGGTTGCTGTCTACCAACCTACTACCTATAATATATATATATATATATATATATATATTATTATTATTGTAGGTAGTAGGTTGGTAGACAGCAACCACCCAGGGAAGTACTACCGTCCTGCCAGATGACTGTGAAACAAAAACCTGTAACTGTTTTGCATGATGGTAGGATTGCTGGTTTCTTTTTCTGTCTCATAAACATGCTAGATAACAGGGATATCTTGCTACTCCTACTTACACTTTGGTCACACTTCACAGACACGCACATGCATATATATATATACATACATCTAGGTTTTTCTCCTTTTTCTAAATAGCTCTTGTTCTTTTTTATTTCTTCTATTGTCCATGGGGAAGTGGAAAAGAATCTTTCCTCCGTAAGCCATGCGTGTCGTATGAGGCGACTAAAATGCCGGGAGCAATGGGCTAGTAACCCCTTCTCCTGTATACATTTACTAAAAAAGAGAAGAAGAAAAACTTTATAAAACTGGGGTGCTTAAATGTGCGTGGATGTAGTGCGGATGACAAGAAACAGATGATTGCTGATGTTATGAATGAAAAGAAGTTGGATGTCCTGGCTCTAAGCGAAACAAAGCTGAAGGGGGTAGGAGAGTTTCAGTGGGGGGAAATAAATGGGATTAAATCTGGAGTATCTGAGAGAGTTAGAGCAAAGGAAGGGGTAGCAGTAATGTTAAATGATCAGTTATGGAAGGAGAAAAGAGAATATGAATGTGTAAATTCAAGAATTATGTGGATTAAAGTAAAGGTTGGATGCGAGAAGTGGGTCATAATAAGCGTGTATGCACCTGGAGAAGAGAGGAATGCAGAGGAGAGAGAGAGATTTTGGGAGATGTTAAGTGAATGTATAGGAGCCTTTGAACCAAGTGAGAGAGTAATTGTAGTAGGGGACCTGAATGCTAAAGTAGGAGAAACTTTTAGAGAGGGTGTGGTAGGTAAGTTTGGGGTGCCAGGTGTAAATGATAATGGGAGCCCTTTGATTGAACTTTGTATAGAAAGGGGTTTAGTTATAGGTAATACATATTTTAGGAAAAAGAGGATAAATAAGTATACACGATATGATGTAGGGCGAAATGACAGTAGTTTGTTGGATTATGTATTGGTAGATAAAAGACTGTTGAGTAGACTTCAGGATGTACATGTTTATAGAGGGGCCACAGATATATCAGATCACTTTCTAGTTGTAGCTACACTGAGAGTAAAAGGTAGATGGGATACAAGGAGAATAGAAGCATCAGGGAAGAGAGAGGTGAAGGTTTATAAACTAAAAGAGGAGGCAGTTAGGGTAAGATATAAACAGCTATTGGAGGATAGATGGGCTAATGAGAGCATAGGCAATGGGGTCGAAGAGGTATGGGGTAGGTTTAAAAATGTAGTGTTAGAGTGTTCAGCAGAAGTTTGTGGTTACAGGAAAGTGGGTGCAGGAGGGAAGAGGAGCGATTGGTGGAATGATGATGTAAAGAGAGTAGTAAGGGAGAAAAAGTTAGCATATGAGAAGTTTTTACAAAGTAGAAGTGATGCAAGGAGGGAAGAGTATATGGAGAAAAAGAGAGAGGTTAAGAGAGTGGTGAAGCAATGTAAAAAGAGAGCAAATGAGAGAGTGGGTGAGATGTTATCAACAAATTTTGTTGAAAATAAGAAAAAGTTTTGGAGTGAGATTAACAAGTTAAGAAAGCCTAGAGAACAAATGGATTTGTCAGTTAAAAATAGGAGAGGAGAGTTATTAAATGGAGAGTTAGAGGTATTGGGAAGATGGAGGGAATATTTTGAGGAATTGTTAAATGTTGATGAAGATAGGGAAGCTGTGATTTCGTGTATAGGGCAAGGAGGAATAACATCTTGTAGGAGTGAGGAAGAGCCAGTTGTGAGTGTGGGGGAAGTTCGTGAGGCAGTAGGTAAAATGAAAGGGGGTAAGGCAGCCGGGATTGATGGGTTAAAGATAGAAATGTTAAAAGCAGGTGGGGATATAGTTTTGGAGTGGTTGGTGCAATTATTTAATAAATGTATGGAAGAGGGTAAGGTACCTAGGGATTGGCAGAGAGCATGCATAGTTCCTTTGTATAAAGGCAAAGGGGATAAAAGAGAGTGCAAAAATTATAGGGGGATAAGTCTGTTGAGTGTACCTGGTAAAGTGTATGGTAGAGTTATAATTGAAAGAATTAAGAGTAAGACGGAGAATAGGATAGCAGATGAACAAGGAGGCTTTAGGAAAGGTAGGGGGTGTGTGGACCAGGTGTTTACAGTGAAACATATAAGTGAACAGTATTTAGATAAGGCTAAAGAGGTCTTTGTGGCATTTATGGATTTGGAAAAGGCGTATGACAGGGTGGATAGGGGGGCAATGTGGCAGATGTTGCAAGTGTATGGTGTAGGAGGTAGGTTACTGAAAGCAGTGAAGAGTTTTTACGAGGACAGTGAGGCTCAAGTTAGAGTATGTAGGAAAGAGGGAAATTTTTTCCCAGTAAAAGTAGGCCTTAGACAAGGATGTGTGATGTCACCGTGGTTGTTTAATATATTTATAGATGGGGTTGTAAGAGAAGTAAATGCGAGGGTCTTGGCAAGAGGCGTGGAGTTAAAAGATAAAGAATCACACACAAAGTGGGAGTTGTCACAGCTGCTCTTTGCTGATGACACTGTGCTCTTGGGTGATTCTGAAGAGAAGCTGCAGAGATTGGTGGATGAATTTGGTAGGGTGTGCAAAAGAAGAAAATTAAAGGTGAATACAGGAAAGAGTAAGGTTATGAGGATAACAAAAAGATTAGGTGATGAAAGATTGAATATCAGATTGGAGGGAGAGAGTATGGAGGAGGTGAACGTATTCAGATATTTGGGAGTGGACGTGTCAGCGGATGGGTCTATGAAAGATGAGGTGAATCATAGAATTGATGAGGGAAAAAGAGTGAGTGGTGCACTTAGGAGTCTGTGGAGACAAAGAACTTTGTCCTTGGAGGCAAAGAGGGGAATGTATGAGAGTATAGTTTTACCAACGCTCTTATATGGGTGTGAAGCGTGGGTGATGAATGTTGCAGCGAGGAGAAGGCTGGAGGCAGTGGAGATGTCATGTCTGAGGGCAATGTGTGGTGTGAATATAATGCAGAGAATTCGTAGTTTGGAAGTTAGGAGGAGGTGCGGGATTACCAAAACTGTTGTCCAGAGGGCTGAGGAAGGGTTGTTGAGGTGGTTCGGACATGTAGAGAGAATGGAGCGAAACAGAATGACTTCAAGAGTGTATCAGTCTGTAGTGGAAGGAAGGCGGGGTAGGGGTCGGCCTAGGAAGGGTTGGAGGGAGGGGGTAAAGGAGGTTTTGTGTGCGAGGGGCTTGGACTTCCAGCAGGCATGCGTGAGCGTGTTTGATAGGAGTGAATGGAGACAAATGGTTTTTAATACTTGACGTGCTGTTGGAGTGTGAGCAAAGTAACATTTATGAAGGGATTCAGGGAAACCGGCAGGCCGGACTTGAGTCCTGGAGATGGGAAGTACAGTGCCTGCACTCTGAAGGAGGGGTGTTAATGTTGCAGTTTAAAAACTGTAGTGTAAAGCACCCTTCTGGCAAGACAGTGATGGAGTGAATGATGGTGAAAGTTTTTCTTTTTCGGGCCACCCTGCCTTGGTGGGAATCGGCCAGTGTGATAATAAAAAAAATAAAAAAAAAAATAATTATTATTATTATTATTATAGGTAGTAGGTTGGTAGAGAGCAACCACCCAGGGAGGTACTACTGTCCTGCCAAGTGAGTGTAAAACGAAAGCCTGTAATTGTTTTACATGATGGTAGGATTGCTGGTGTCTTTTGTCTGTCTCATAAATATGCAAGATTACAGGCATGTCTTGCTACTTCTACTTACACTTAGGTCACACTACACATACATGTACACGTTTATTTATACACACTCATCTGAGTTTTCTTTGATTTTATCTTAATAGTTCTTGGTCTTATTACTTTTCCTTTTATATCCATGGGGAAGTGGAATAAGAATCTTTCCTCCGTAAGCCATGCGTGTTGTAAAAGTCAACTAAAATCCCGGGAACAATGGGCTAGTAACCCCTTTTCCTGTAAAGATTACTAAAAAGAATAAGAAGAAAATTGTTGAAGTGGGAAGTCTGAATGTGCGTGGATGTTGTGCAAATGATAAGAAAGAGATGATTGTGGATGTTATGAATGAGAAGAAACTGGTGTCCTGGCTTTAAGTGAAACAAAGCTGAAGGGGGTGGGAGAGTTTCAATGGAGAGGAATAAATGGGATTAGGTCAGGGGTTTCAAATAGAGTTAGAGCTAAATTTAGAAGGAGTAGCAATAATGTTGAAGGATAAGCTATGGCAGGAAAAGAGGGACTACAAATGTATAAATTCAAGGATTATGTGGAGTAAAATAAAGATTGGATGTGAAAAGTGGGTTATAGTAAATGTGTATGCACCTGGAGAAGAGAGAAATGTAGAGGAGAGAGAGATTCTGGGAAATGTTGAGTGAATGCGTGGGGAGTTTTGAATCAAGTGTGAGAGTAATGGTGGTTGGGGATTTCAATGCTAAAGTGGGTAAAAATCTTATGGAGGGAGTAGTAAGTAAATTTGGGGTGGTGGTTGGTACTTTTGTTTAATAAATGTATGAAAGAGGGGAAGGTACCTAGGGATTGGCAGAGAGCGTGTATAGTCCCTTTATATAAAGGGAAAGTGGACAATAGAGATTGTAAAAAATTATAGAGGAATAAGTTTACTGAGTATACCAGGAAAAGTATACGGTAGGGTTATAATTTTTTTGAAAGAATTAGAGGTAAGACAGAATGTAGGATTGCGGATGAGCAGGGAGGCTTCAGAGTGGGTAGGGGATGTGTAGATCAAGTGTTTACATTGAAGCATATATGTGAACAGTATTTAGATAAAGGTAGGGAAATTTTTATTGCATTTATGGATTTAGAAAAGGCATATGATAGAGTGGATAGAGGAGCAATGTGGCAGATGTTGCAAGTATATGGAATAGGTGGTAAGTTACTAAATGCTGTTAAGAGTTTTTATGAGGATAATGAGGCTCAGGTTAGGGTGTGTAGAAGAGAGGGAGAGTACTTCCTGGTAAAAGTAGGTCTTAGACAGGGATGTGTAATGTCACCATGGTTGTTTAATATATTTATAGATGGGGTTGTAAAAGAAGTAAATGCTAGGGTGTTCGGGAGAGGGGTGGGGCTAAATTATGGGGAATCAAATTCAAAATGGGAATTGACACAGTTACTTTTTGCTGATGATACTGTGCTTATGGGAGATTCTAAAGAAAAATTACAAAGGTTAGTGGATGAGTTTGAGAATGTGTGTAAAGGTAGAAAGTTGAAAGTGAACATAGAAAAGAGTAAGGTGATGAGGGTATCAAATGATTTAGATAAAGAAAAATTGGATATCAAATTGGGGAGGAGGAGTATGGAAGAAGCGAATGTTTTCAGATACTTGGGAGTTGACGTGTCGGCGGATGGATTTATGAAGGATGAGGTTAATCATAGAATTGATGAGGGAAAAAAGGTGAGTGGTGCGTTGAGGTATATGTGGAGTCAAAAAACGTTATCTATGGAGGCAAAGAAGGGAATGTATGAAAGTATAGTAGTACCAACACTCTTATATGGATGTGAAGCTTGGGTGGTAAATGCAGCAGCGAGGAGACGGTTGGAGGCAGTGGAGATGTCCTGTCTAAGGGTAATGTGTGGTGTAAATATTATGCAGAAAATTCGGAGTGTGGAAATTAGGAGAAGGTGTGGAGTTAATAAAAGCATTAGTCAGAGGGCAGAAGAGGGGTTGTTGAGGTGGTTTGGTCATTAGAGAGAATGGATCAAAGTAGAATGACATGGAAAGCATATAAATCAATAGGGGAAGGAAGGAGGGGTAGGGGTCGTCCTCGAAAGGGTTGGAAAGAGGGGGTAAAGGAGGTTTTGTGGGCGAGGGGCTTGGACTTCCAGCAAGCGTGCATGAGTGTGTTAGATAGGAGTGAATGGAGACGAATGATACTTGGGACCTAACGATCTGTTGGAGTGTGAGCAGGGTAATATTTAGTGAAGGGATTCAAGGAAACCGGTTATTTTCATATAGTCGGACTTGAGTCCTGGAAATGGGAAGTACAATGCCTGCACTTTAAAGGAGGGGTTTTGGGATATTGGCAGTTTGGAGGGATATGTTGTGTATCTTTATACGTATATGCTTCTAAACTGTTGTATTCTGAGCACATCTGTAAAAACAGTGATAATGTGTGAGTGTGGTGAAAGTGTTGAATGATGAAAGTATTTTCTTTTTGGGGATTTTCTTTCTTTTTTGGGTCACCCTGCCTCGGTGGGAGACGGCCGACTTGTTGGGGAAAAAAAAAAAAAAATTATACATCCTAGACATCCTACCTTTTGTATTATATTGGGCATTAGTGTAATCTTAATTTTAGATGTGCGGCGAAAGACCATCTATGAGTATCACAAAATCGACATGAAGAAGAATCCCATGATCGGTAACTGGACAGCAATTGTGTTTAAAGCTCTTCCAACCTGTGTGTCACTCACCAGCTGCAATGACTGTTTATCTCAGAAGATCAATTTTCAGGTAACTGATGTCTTTTTTATGTTAAGTGTCATACAGTCTTTCCTACAAATTCACTGGTTTTTCCATGTTTGTGGATTGTGGCTGTCCAGTGTTTTAACCCTTTCAGGGTCCAGAGGCGAAATTTCAAAGTGTGTACCAGGGTCCAAGAATTTTCAAAAAATAATTTTGTTATTTTTTCTTATGAAATGGTAGAGAATCTTTTTCTGAAGGTAAAAAAATAAAAAAGTACGAAATTTGATGGAAAAGTGACAAAATTATGCTCTTGCGAATTTTGATGTGTCAGCGATATTTACGCATTGGCGATTTTACCATCTTTGACTCCTATTTTAGGCCAATTACAGTATTCCAGTCAACCAAATTCTGAGCTATTTCACTAGTATTACTTCTATCGATTGAGCACAAGAAATCACCAAGTCAACTTTTTCAACAACAAAATAAAGTGACTGGAAATTGGTAATTTGGCCAATTTAATGCAAAGCTCAAAATATTCTAATTTTAAAATAAAGTCCAGAATAAACAGTGCAGGAATTCCTGGCACTAAACTAACATTTCCTCTGTTCATTAGTTACGTTTTCAGGCTTTACAAATGAATTCCATTTTGATTTTTTAGAAGATTTACTGTTATGTAATAATTGTATAAATAATATCATCACATTTGTGAATATATATTAGACCCACCAGCTGTCATGTATTAGACTTGTGAGGTCATTTGTTTACTCTTGAATATTGGCAAAAATTTAACATTTCTGTTACTTTGAGCTCAGTTTCAAGCCATTTCCACTACTAAAACCAATCAAAATCATCTCTATTTCTGTAGTATATCTTCCATTCTATCAAATGAGACCAAGAAATTGCAAATACAATTATAAAAAACATACGAGAAAACACTGCAAAGTCGCTGTTTTAATCGAAAATTATGGTCTCAGTTTTTTTTCTCTCACTATGCACTGTGTGCTGCAGGATTTGTTTTATGTGGTGCACACATACCACATAGATGTATTCTCTCATATCTAGGCCTAAATTTACCGCTCACAGCTTATCAGAGTGAGCTGAGCTCATGGTGTAGATCTATACGGTTTGGACCCTGAACGTAAAGCTGTAGATCTACGACACTGACCCTGAAAGGGTTAAATGAAGGGTGCCCCATGGCCTGGTGGCGAAAGCTCTCGCTTCACACGGCAAGGGTCCAGGTTTGATTCCCAGCGAAGGGGTGGAAACATCAGACGTGTTTTCTTGCACCGGTTGTCTATGTTCGCCCATCAGTAAAATGTGTAGACCTGGGTGTTAGTTGACTTGTGTAGGTTGCATCCTGGGACAAAACTGACCTACAGTGGACCCCTGGATTTTGTAGTCATTGGATTTCACAATATTCGGAAATAGTAACATTTCTTTGTCAAAATATTGGCTCGGTGATCATCATTGAGCTCGGTAACAGTCATTCGTCCCGAACACATCCGCATGGCAACAGTGGCCCGACACTCAGTGTGCCATTGTTTATCAGCCAGTAAGCACGATCCCACGTGTTCATATGATACATTTCATATTATTCCATTCTTTTTAGTGCTTGCAACTGCTAAATAAGCCACCATGGGCCCCAAGGAAGTTCCTAGTGCTAGCCATCTCTTTGGTAAAGGGCTGAGAGAGAGGGGAGAATGTGCCTTCTTCAGTGATTCTGTGACATGTACGATACTAAAGCAGCAGGAGTTGATAAAGGCTATAGTGCCAGCCAGCGATAAAGTGTAGCATTAACAGTGTAGCAAGTAAGTTAAGTTATTAATTGATAGAAAAAGGACAGCACGAAACTGACTCCTCTAATGTTGTTGGAGGTATATATGGCTACTGAAAACACTTCCGCCTTCACCACCACTACTTAAGGCTTATCTTTCAGTGGCCCTTATACACCCATCAACATCAGCACATCATCACTTGCCATATACACCTACCATCCGACTTACGACTGAGTTCGGTTCCGAGAAACTTGTCGTAAGTCGAATTTTACTACTGAATATCAACAAAACATTTTTGTAATGACTTTATTTTATTGTTTTATTTGGTATTTCATGTTTTACTTTACTTTTTATGCTGTTAGTACTGTATTTTATACTGTAAGGTTTACGATAAACACTGTGTACAACACAAATAGTTGTTTATTTCCCAGAAATTTGGCATAAAAATCAAGGTCGTAAGTCGAGTGGTCGTAAGTCGAGCAGGTCGTAAGTCGGATGGTAGGTGCACATAATAACGTATTTTATTTATTCTAGAGTATATATCATGTTTCTATGTTATTAATATTGTTTATTATGTCTTTTTTTTTTTTTTTTTGAACAAGTCTGCCGTCTCCCACCAAGGCAGGGTGACCCAAAAAGAAAGAAAATCCCCAAAAGGAAAATACTTTCATCATCATTCAACACTTTCACCTCACTCACACATAATCATTGTTTTTACAGAGGTGCCCAGAATACAACAGTTTAGAAGCATTTTTTTTTTTTTTTTTTAACAAGTCGGCCATCTCCCACCGAGGCAGGGTGACCCAAAAAAGAAAGAAAATCCCCAAAAAGAAAATACTTTCATCATCATTCAACACTTTTACCTCACACATAATCACTGTTTTTGCAGAGGTGCTCAGAACACAACAGCTTAGAAGCATATACCTATAAAGATACACAACATATCCCTCCAAACTGCTAATATCCCGAACCCCTCCTTTAGAGTGCAGGCATTGTACTTCCCATTTCCAGGACTCAATTCCGGCTATATAAAAATAACCGGTTTCCCTGAATCCCTCCACTAAATATTACCCTGCTCACACTCCAACAGCTCGTCAGGTCCCAAATACCATTCGTCTCCATTCACTCCTATCTAACAAGCTCACTCACGCTTGCTGGAAGTTCAAACCCCTCGCCCACAACATCACCTTTACCCCCTCCCTCCAACCTTTTCGAGGATGACCCCTACCCCGCCTTCCTTCCTCTACAGATTTATATGCTCTCCATGTCATTCTACTTTGATCCATTCTCTCTAAATGACCAAACCACCTCAACAAACCCTCTTCAGCCCTCTGACTAATACTTTTATTAACTCCACACCTTCTCCTAATTTCCACACTCTGAATTTTCTGCATAATATTTACACCACACATTGGCCTTAGACAGGACAGGACAGGACAGACTATGGAACGATACTCTTCTCCAGACTGAAGGACTGACCACCTCAAAACTTCTAGGGTGATGGACTAATTACATTGTCTTCACATCTCTTCTATCAACTGTTCTGTACTCGACCAAAGAAGCCTTCTGTGTAGGCGAAACGTTTCAAAATAAAGCTACCTAATTGTTGCATATGTGTCTTGCCTAACAACCTGTCGGTATTTTATACCATTTTAACCCGTAAACGGTCCAAACGTATATATATGTTTTTTCAACATTTGAAAGTATGTAAAAAAAGTAGATCTTCTTTTCGTTTTTCTACATTTGAAAATGTGTAAAAAAAACTTTGATCTACTTTTTTTTTGTGTGTTATATTTGAAAATATGTAAAAAAACTTAGATCTACTTTTGTAGCACTACACATGTGAACGTAGATCTGCTTGGACCGTTTACGGGTTAATATCAACGATGGTGACATTACACATCCCTGTCTAAATCCCACTTTTACCGGGAAGTAGTCTCCCTCTCTTCTACACACATGTACATACATGTACACACCCCTCTGGGTTTTCTTCTATTTTCTTTCTAATTTTTGTTCTTGTTTATTTCCTCTATCTCCATGGGGAAGTAGAACAGAATTCTTCCTCCGTAAGCCATGTGTGTTGTTAGAGGCAACTTAAATGCCAAGAGCAAGGCGCTAGTAACCCCTTCTCCTGTATAAATTACTAAATTTAATAAGAGAAACTTTTGTTTTTCTTTTTGGGCCACCCTGCCTCGGTGGGATACAGTCAGTTTGTTGAAAAAGAAGAAATAAATAACCAACTAAATCTGTACTTTCTGATGTCCTAAGTGATTGAAACATTCCTAAAGAATTTTTAATTAGTGATGATAAAACACATTCATGATTGGTTTAATGTATATAGTATATATTTTTAGTTTGTACATTGTGTACCAAAAAATAATAATTATTATATCTGTCTTCATGCTCAAGCATTGACAGTATAAATTTTGATACTGCATAATTTTGTATTTATGGATTCAAAATTCTGGGACCACTAGGAATGTAACACCTGTATTTTTTTTATTTCATTGCATTAATATGTTGGTAATATAATTCTTAATCAAATACTTAATGTTGCTTTTTATAGTGCCAATGGTGTAGCATAATTGGACGCTGTAGCAACGGACTGGATCGACACAGACAGGAGTGGCTGAAAAATGACTGCGAGTCCCTCCATATTCAGAACGTCGAAAATTGTGCTGTAGTTTCTGAGAGTCCCACCACTGTGAACACCTTTGGTCATGATGCTAATGTTGAGCCTTATAGTAAAGGTTTGTATGCAGATTGGTTATTTTTCTTGTGCTGGAAATAAGTTTGTTTGACCTTTAAAAAATTAAAAAGTTGTGTGTGGCATTTTGAAGTGATGTATGTGCATGTAGTTTGTTTCTGTAGGTCTTTCTGCTTGGAATTTGGTAATGGCATCAACCAAGTTTTCATTGAAACTTTCGTATTTTGGTTGTTGATAAACATTGGTGATTTGAGAATCGAAGATTATTTGAAAGATGTAATAGCATTTAAGAGTCATTAATTTGAATTCACTAGATCTGGAAGGTGGAATATATTTAACACTGGTAATTTTGGAAATATATGTTGCTAAATAGCACATTTTTTTCTTATAACCTAATCTAAGGAAGTACAATATTTCAAGGAAATAAACTAATGTAAAAGTTTGCAAGGAATATTCATGAGCAACATATACTAGTTCTGAAAGATATATGATAGTGGTCTCATTCAATTTATTTCAGAATGAGGAAACAAACCTAACCAAAATTGAATGGTTTCATGGAAGGTTCTGGAGGGTTGTAAAAAAAAAAAAAAAAAAAAGTTTGAGTCATTATAGACAATTTGCCATTTCAGAAACTTTCATGCATTTAACTAAGCTGCAAATGAAAATGTGAAGGCAAGAAAGGAGGAAAAAAGAAGCTTTGAACAGAGGAATAGTGGACAAGAGTCAGACGTAACCAAATCTTTTATTCAAGTTTAAAAAAAAAAATCAGCATGAAAAACAGTACGAATACGTAAACAAAAATAAAAATCACTGAAATAGAAGATAAAATGTGACATGCCAGATATGAAGTTGAGTGTGTGTTGGCAGAAGAGGAAACCTTGAATACAGCAGTTTTAAATACCAAACAGCAAAATAAAATGGAGGATAATTAGGTACTACGTAATACAGGTGCACATCCGTTCATCTGAAACCCTTGGGACCTGTATTGTTTCAAATTTCAGACTTTTTTTGAATTTCAGAAAGATTCTCAATGCCGCCACATGGCAGCGTGACCCAGCACGGACATGACTGATGCTCCACACTCCATGAAAAAACTTCAGTTTTCGAAACTTTTCAGATTTCAGAATTTTGGATAAAGGGATGTGGACCTGTATTAACAAAAATAAGGCAATATGATCAATCATAATTGCATCATTGATCTTCAGAGAACATGTAGACGGTTGGATTATTGTGAAAGTCTTTGGGATTGTTGCAGGAAGGTAAACAGGCTGACATGAAAGATGGCTTACATTGACCTGATGTTAAAAAAGGTGACAGAAAATTATGAAGATTCTAAACTAAGGGCCTGTCATATTAACAGGCATTGTAAAACTGCTGGAAAAATAATTAAAAAAAGTGGATGAAATGAGAGTAAAATAAAATGGTTTGTTAATTTAGAGAGGATAGAGCAAAATAGGATGACTTGGAGGGTGTATAAATCTGTAGTTGAGGGGGGAGGGGAGGGGTCATCCTTGGAGAGGATGGAGGGAGGGGGAAAGAGATTTTTGTATGCAAGGGTCTTGGACATATAGCAGGCATGTGTAAGTGTATTAGATAGGAACGAATGGAGATGAATGGTTTTGGGGACTTGACAAGCTGTTGGAGTGTGAGCAGGATAATATTTTGTGAAGGGATTCAGAGAAACCAGTTAGTTGGACTTGAGTCCTGGAGGTGGGAAGTACAATGCTTGCACCTTCAAGGAGGGGTTTGGGATATTTGCTGTTTGGAGTGACACCTGAACTGTCGTATCTGAGCGCCACTGCAAAGATAGTGATTATGTGTGAATGGTGGTGAAGGTGTTTCTTTTTTTGGGTCACCCTGCCTCAGTGGGAGACAGATGACTTGTTAAAAAAAAGACTATTAACAATCCTCTATACAAAATTCATTAAACTACAACAACAGAGCCACAGCAATTATTCAAGAACATTGTGGGTTTAGCATTTAATTTTGATTGAAATAATATTAAAGAAAAAATTTATAAGCAGACTACATTTCTTTAGATTTTTAGAAGGATTTTGTTAGAATTCCTGGTGAGAGACTAATTTAGAAATTGTAAAATCAATGGGATATAAAATGCAAACATTGCATTGGATGCAATTTTTCTTCTTTGGAAGGAAAATACAAGCAGCAAAGCATTAAAATCCCCTTGTGGACTAATGCCACTAGCAGATTACTGCAAAGATTGGTGCTTGCCTTGAACAAGCAGTCACAGTTTTTAACTAGAAAAACAGGGTACTGAAGGGATACTAGAACATTTTTCTTCACAGAATGATAGATCAGTGGAATGGAATACAAAAGGAAGCAAGTCGTGCAGCTACTGCAAATTTGAAAATGCTGTTTGATTAAACAGTGAAGATGTGACAGCATGAGCATAGCTCTCTCCCTGTAGCTACAAGCAGGTAATCACATCAGTGCCATATATTTCCATAATAACTTCTTAATTTATTAGATTCAGGGTATTTTAATATAGATAAATTGTTTAAATCGGTTAGCCGGACTTGAGTCCTGGAGGTGGAAAGTACAGTGCCTGCACTCCAAAAGAGGGGTTTGGGATATTTACTGTTTGGAGGAACATCTAAGATTTTTATGGCAAAACAGTGATAATGTGAATGATGGTGAAAGTGTGTGCTTTTTGGGCCACTCTGCCTTGGTGGGAGACGGCCAGTGTGTGTAAAAAAAAAAATTAACTTTTGGATTACTTTTGTAAAAATCTCAGATCTTGGATAATTACGAAAGATAAATTGAAATTAGGATTTCCAGTTTATTGTTTGATTTTTGTAGAATATTGTGGAATGAAACAACTTCAGTTGAGCCAATCAGGAAATACTGTAGTACAGTGACAGTTGCATGATTTCAGAAAACAGTCACTGACTGTCTCTCCTCACAGGCTCAGTGTCTTCCTCAACCACTAACAACATCATCAGCAGCAGTAAGAGAAGAAGCAGCCTTCCTAGCCAGGATACCTGTACCAACCTACCACCTCCTCACCTGCCTCTTAATTCCACTAATGCCTCTGCTATTTTCTCTGCTTGTAACATTACTGATATTTTCAAACATGCCACTTCTTATAACCTCCCTAATATTCAAGCATCTTCTTTTCCATCTTTCTTTCCGACATCATCTCTTCTTCCATCTTTGCCTCTCGTTCTGGATGCTTCAGACAAAATTATTGTATCAGATGAGGAGTCTGATAGATTAGCACTCGCATCAGTGAGAGGTAGAGTTTGTTAGCATGGTGGCTTAGTGCATCATAAATGTAGAGCTTACTGTTGTCAAATCACATGTTTCTATGTGAAGTACATTCTCAAAAATTTGTTGATGTGGAAAAAAAATCTGAGTCCTGCTGTATCTACCTCTGTCCTTTGGAAATACGTAATAAGCATGTGATTGAATTTATACTCTTAAATGTTTAATATTCTTATAAATTTAGATTGGTTATGTACCAGCTGCATGTTTCATTTCTTTTACCCAATAAATTTTGCTTTAGTAATGCAATAATGAATGGATGCTTCCCATCTTATGGAACACCTATTGTCTGTATATCCTCATATGAGAAGCTGCAAGAGAGTAAAACAATGCCAACATCAGAAATGTGATAAAAGAAAGTCTTAAAACATTATGTATGAATTATTCAAAAAAAGAACATGGCAGCTTATTTCACTTCCATACTTGTCTTAAGGCTTTTTTTTTTAATCAATGTTGATGTTGTTACTTGCTTACAGTGTTGCTTTATAAGATGATTCTTCAGATATGTAAATTCTAATCCTGCTGCTCTGACTTTCAGATAAAAGTATACTTAAATTAAATGCTGTAAAGAGGTTTTATGAGGATAGTGAGGCTCAGGTTAGGGTGTGTAGAAGAGAGGGTGTGGAGTTAATAAAAGTATTAGTCAGAGGGCAGAAGAGGGGTTGTTGAGGTGGTTTGGTCATTTAGAGAGAGTGGATCAAAGTAGAATGACATGGAAAGCATATAAATCTATAGGGGAAGGAAGACGGGGTAGGGGTTGTCCTCGAAAGGGTTGGAGAGAGGGGGTAAAGGAGGTTTTGTGGGCAAGGGGCTTGGACTTCCAGCAAGCGTGCGTGAGTGTGTTAGATAGGAGTGAATGGAGACGAATGGTACTTGGGACCTGACGATCTGTTGGAGTGTGAGCAGGGTAATATTTAGTGAAGGGATTCAGGGAAACCGGTTATTTTCATATAGTCAGACTTGAGTCCTGGAAATGGGAAGTACAATGCCTGCACTTTAAAGGAGGGGTTTGGGATATTGGCAGTTTGGAGGGATATGTTGTGTATCTTTATACGTATATGCTTCTAAGCTCTTGTATTCTGAGCACCTCTGCAAAAGCAGTGATAATGTGTGAGTGTGGTGAAAGTGTTGAATGATGATGAAAGTATTTTCTTTTTGGGGATTTTCTTTCTTTTTTGGGTCACCCTGCCTCGGTGGGAGACGGCCGACTTGTTGGGAAAAAAAAAAAAATTATGGTTGTATTCTCGTTTCCTTGGTGGTCTCATTTGATAGAATGGAAGATATATTACAGACATAGAGATGATTTTGGTTGGTTTCAAGATGAAAAGTACCTTGCAGTTGAGCTCAAAGTAGCAGAAATGTTAGATTTTTGCTGATCAAGAGTAAACAAATCACGCCACAAGTCCAATACATATCAACTGGTGAGTCTGATATTCTTTCACAAGTGCGCTGATGTTATTTATATCATTTTTACAATAATGCAGTAGTCTGCATGACAGTAAATCTATTTTTTGTGGGACTAAAAATTCAAAATAGAAAGCAAGAGTAATATAAGAGGGGCCTGGAGACATGACTAATGAACAGAGAAAATGTTATTTTAGTGCCAGGAATGTCTAGTTTATTCTGGACCCAATTTTGAAATTGCCATCTTTTGAAATTTGTGTGAAATTGGCCAAATTGCCAATTTCTGACCACTTTATTTGTAGTTGAAATTGGTAAATGGGCAGTTTCTGGTACTCAGTCGATAGAGCAAATGGAGTTCTAGTGAAATAGCCATGATTTTAGTCAACTGGAACATTGGAATTGGCTGAAAATAGGGCTCAAAGTGGGCAAAATCGCCAATGCATAAATATTGTCCAGACTGCTAATTTCGCAAGAGCATAATTCTGTAAATTTTCCATCAAATTTCATACTTTTGGTGCCATTACCACGGGGAAAAGATTCTCTATCGTTTCGTGTTTTTTTTTTTTTTTTTTTTTTTTTTTTTTTTTTTTTTTTTAACCCTGAGTTGGAGTTAACTCTTTCAGGGTCTAAGGCCAAAATCTGAAGTGGTGCCCCAGTGTCCAAGAATTAAAAAAAAAAAATTATTTTTTCTTATGAAATGGTAGAGAATCTTTTTGTGAAGGTAATAAAACAAAATGTACGAAATTTGATGGAAAATTGACGAAATTATGCTCTCGCCAATTTTGATGTGTCAGTGATATTTACGAATCGGTGATTTTGCCAACTTTGACTCCCATTTTAGGCCAATTACATTATTCCAGTCGACCAAATTCTTAGCTATTGCACTAGTATTACTTCTATTCTATCGATTGAGCACAAGAAATCGCTAAATCAACTGTTTCAACTACAAAATAAAGTGATTGGAAATTGGTAATTTGGCCAATTTAACATAGTTCAAAATATTCCAATTTCAAAATAGGGTCCAGTATAAACAATGTAGGTATTCCTGGCACTAAACTAACATTTCCTCTGTTCATTAGTTAGGTTTTGAGGCTTTACAAATAAATTCCATTTTGATTTTTTATTCACATAATGAATTTTTATTCACACCAAAAAAATAGAAGATTTACTGTTATGCAATATTGTAATAATTGTATAAATATCATCACCACATTTGTGAATGGGGAAGTGGAAAAGAATCTTTCCTCCGTAAGCCATGCGTGTCGTATGAGGCGACTAAAATGCCGGGAGCAGTGGGCTAGTAACCCCTTCTCCTGTAGACATTTACTAAAAAAGAGAAGAAGAAAAACTTTATAAAACTGGGATGCTTAAATGTGCGTGGATGTAGTGCGGATGACAAGAAACAGATGATTGCTGATGTTATGAATGAAAAGAAGTTGGATGTCCTGGCCCTAAGCGAAACAAAGCTGAAGGGGGTAGGGGAGTTTCGGTGGGGGGAAATAAATGGGATTAAATCTGGAGTATCTGAGAGAGTTAGAGCAAAGGAAGGGGTAGCAGTAATGTTGAATGATCAGTTATGGAAGGAGAAAAGAGAATATGAATGTGTAAATGCAAGAATTATGTGGATTAAAGTAAAGGTTGGATGCGAGAAGTGGGTCATAATAAGCGTGTATGTACCTGGAGAAGAGAGGAATGCAGAGGAGAGAGAGAGATTTTGGGAGATGTTAAGTGAATGTATAGGAGCCTTTGAACCAAGTGAGAGAGTAATTGTGGTAGGGGACCTGAATGCTAAAGTAGGAGAAACTTTTAGAGAGGGTGTGGTCGGTAAGTTTGGGGTGCCAGGTGTAAATGATAATGGGAGCCCTTTGATTGAACTTTGTATAGAAAGGGGTTTAGTTATAGGTAATACATATTTTAAGAAAAAGAGGATAAATAAGTATACAAGATATGATGTAGGGCGAAATGACAGTAGTTTGTTGGATTATGTATTGGTAGATAAAAGACTGTTGAGTAGACTTCAGGATGTACATGTTTATAGAGGGGCCACAGATATATCAGATCACTTTTTAGTTGTAGCTACACTGAGAGTAAAAGGTAGATGGGATACAAGGAGAATAGAAGCATAAGGGAAGAGAGAGGTGAATGTTTACAAACTAAAAGAGGAGGCAGTTAGGGAAAGATATAAACAGCTTGTGGAGGATAGATGGGCTAATGAGAGCATAGGCAATGGGGTCGAAGAGGTATGGGGTAGGTTTAAAAATGTTGTGTTAGAGTGTTCAGCAGAAGTTTGTGGTTACAGGAAAGTGGGTGCGGGAGGGAAGAGGAGCGATTGGTGGAATGATGATGTAAAGAGAGTAGTAAGGGAGAAAAAGTTAGCATATGAGAAGTTTTTACAAAGTAGAAGTGATGCAAGTAGGGAAGAGTATATGGAGAAAAAGAGAGAGGTTAAGAGAGTGGTGAAGCAATGTAAAAAGAGAGCAAATGAGAGAGTGGGTGAGATGTTATCAACAAATTTTGTTGAAAATAAGAAAAAGTTTTGGAGTGAGATTAACAAGTTAAGGAAGCCTAGAGAACAAATGGATTTGTCAGTTAAAAATAGGAGAGGGGAGTTATTAAATGAAGAGTTGGAGGTATTGGGAAGATGGAGGGAATATTTTGAGGAATTGTTAAATGTTGATGAAGATGGGGAGGCTGTGATTTCGTGTATAGGGCAAGGAGGAATAACATCTTGTAGGAGTGAGGAAGAGCCAGTTGTGAGTGTGGGGGAAGTTCGTGAGGCAGTAGGTAAAATGAAAGGGAGTAAGGCAGCTGGGATTGATGGGATAAAGATAGAAATGTTAAAAGCAGGTGGGGATATAGTTTTGGAGTGGTTGGTGCAATTATTTAATAAATGTATGGAAGAGGGTAAGGTACCTAGGGATTGGCAGAGAGCATGCATAGTTCCTTTGTATAAAGGCAAAGGGGACAAAAGAGAATGCAAAAATTATAGGGGGATAAGTCTGTTGAGTATACCTTGTAAAGTGTATGGTAGAGTTATTGTTGAAAGAATTAAGAGCAAGACAGAGAATAGGATAGCAGATGAACAAGGAGGCTTTAGGAAAGGTAGGGGGTGTGTGGATCAGGTGTTTACAGTGAAACATATAAGTGAACAGTATTTAGATAAGGCTAAAGAGGTCTTTGTGGCATTTATGGATTTGGAAAAGGCGTATGACAGGGTGGATAGGGGGGCAATGTGGCAGATGTTGCAGGTGTATGGTGTAGGAGGTAGGTTACTGAAAGCAGTGAAGAGTTTTTACGAGGATAGTGAGGCTCAAGTTAGAGTATGTAGGAAAGAGGGAAATTATTTCCTTGTAAAAGTAGGCCTTAGACAAGGATGTGTGATGTCACCGTGGTCGTTTAATATATTTATAGATGGGGTTGTGAGAGAAGTAAATGCGAGGGTCTTGACAAGAGGCGTGGAGTTAAAAGATAAAGAATCACACATAAAGTGGGAGTTGTCACAGTTGCTCTTTGCTGATGACACTGTGCTCTTGGGGGATTCTGAAGAGAAGTTGCAGAGATTGGTGGATGAATTTGGTAGGGTGTGCAAAAGAAGAAAATTAAAAGTGAATACAGGAAAGAGTAAGGTTATGAGGATAACAAAAGGATTAGGTGATGAAAGACTGGATATCAGATTGGAGGGAGAGAGTATGGAGGAGGTGAATGTATTCAGATATTTGGGAGTGGACGTGTCAGCGGATGGGTCTATGAAGGATGAGGTGAATCATAGAATTGATGAGGGGAAAAGGGTGAGTGGTGCACTTAGGAGTCTGTGGAGACAAAGAACTTTGTCCTTGGAGGCAAAGAGGGGAATGTATGAGAGTATAGTTTTACCAACGCTCTTATATGGGTGTGAAGCATGGGTGATGAATGTTGCAGCGAGGAGAAAGCTGGAGGCAGTGGAGATGTCATGTCTGAGGGCAATGTGTGGTGTGAATATAATGCAGAGAATTCGTAGTTTGGAAGTTAGGAGGAGGTGCGGGATTACCAAAACTGTTGTCCAGAGGGCTGAGGAAGGGTTGTTGAGGTGGTTCGGACATGTAGAGAGAATGGAGCGAGACAGAATGTCTTCAAGAGTGTATCAGTCTGTAGTGGAAGGAAGGCGGGGTAGGGGTCGGCCTAGGAAGGGTTGGAGGGAGGGGGTAAAGGAGGTTTTGTGTGCGAGGGGCTTGGACTTCCAGCAGGCGTGCGTGAGCGTGTTTGATAGGAGTGAATGGAGACGAATGGTTTTTAATACTTGACGTGCTGTTGTAGTGTGAGCAAAATAACATTTATGAAGGGGTTCAGGGAAACCGGCAGGCTGGACTTGAGTCCTGGAGATGGGAAGTACAGTGCCTGCACTCTGAAGGAGGGGTGTTAATGTTGCAGTTTAAAAACTGTAGTGTAAAGCACCCTTCTGGCAAGACAGTGATGGAGTGAATGATGGTGAAAGTTTTTCTTTTTCGGGCCACCCTGCCTTGGTGGGAATCGGCCAGTGTGATAATAATAATAATAATAAATTTGATACCCTCATCACCTTACTCTTTTCTATGTTCACTTTCAACTTTCTACCTTTACACACATTCCCAAACTCATCCACTAACCTTTGCAGTTTTTCTTTAGAATCTCCCATAAGCACAGTATCATCAGCAAAAAGTAATGTGTCAATTCCCATTTTGAATTTGATTCCCCATAATTTAATCCCACCCCTCTCCCGAGCACCCTAGCATTTACTTCTTTTACAAGCGGTTACAAGCACTAAAAAGAATGGAATAATGTAAATTGTATCATATGAACGCATGGGATCGTCCTCACTGGCTGGTAAACAATGGCACACTGGCTGTACATAGTGTCGTGGCTGCTCAGGCCGCGCGGACACATTCAGGACAAATGACTTATACCGACTTCAGTGATGATCATTGGGCCAATATTTTGCCAAAAAACGTTACTTATTCCAAATATTATGTATTCTGATGACATAATCTGGGGATCCACTGTATTTATATTTATTTACTGTATATTGTTAAGTCCACAAAAACAACACCCACATATATGATTTTTGTTTTTTCAATGAACCTGCCACATCACGCCAAGGCAGGGTGATCTTAAAAGAAAAACAAAAGCTTCTCCTTTTTTAAGTTTAGTAATTTATACCGAAGGGGTTACTAGCCCCTTGTAAATGAAAATGTATCTTTAAATAATTTTAGTGCCCACTGCGACCCATCTGCCATAATGTGCATGTGGTTTATACTTTTAATACACTAGTATATTTTCATTGCTGCTAAATGTTACTGTCTCATATATGCAGTATATTTCTTGGCAATTTGCTTTGGGTAAATAGAGCTTAATTAAGCTTAAATTAAGGTAACCTAAGCTAATCAAGAATACATAATTAATACCTAATTTTGATCTTGGTTTTGAAGTGCAGAAATTGATGAACTGTAACCAATAACCTTGATATTTGGAGAGCTGTTTGCTTAGGGAGAGAAAATGAGGCAAGATAACCATTCATCATCACTTGTCATTCTTGTGACCTCAGCTTAAGTGGATACCAAAACAATATTTCAATACTTATTTAGCAGTGTGGGTTTTGTTTTCTGCTGACATTTTATATTGTGAGTTTTTTCAAGTTATATAGTGAAGACTCTACACATGTTAGTCCATGCATGAGTTATGTAACAGTAAAATGATCAAAACTCAACCATCAAGGTAGGTTGTATTTTCAGTTTTTCTCTGAAACTCGTTTATTGTAACTGGCACTCTTTTTATATAATTGTACCAACTTTATTACTTGCTATGAGACTTTTTCTCTCTCTCTGTTTTTGAGATTATCTTTTTTTTTTTTTTTTTTTTAACAAACTGTCCATATCCCACCGAGGCAGGGCAACCTAAAAAAAAAAACTAAATTTTCTTTTTAAATTTAGTAATTCATACAGGAGAAGGGGTTACTAGTCCTTTGCTCCAGATCTCATATTTATGTATGCATGTAATCTCTATCCTAGGTAGTAGGTTGGTAGACAGCAACCACCCAGGGAGGTACTACTGTCCTTCCAAGTGAGTGTACAACGATAGCCTGTACGTATTTGTTTTACATGATGGTAGGATTGCTGGTGTCTTTTTTCTGTCTCATAAACGTACAAGATTTCAGGTACATCTGTTACTTTTTCTTACATTTAGGTCACACGACACATACATATACAAGCATATATATACACACCCCTCTGGGTTTTCTTCTACAGTGGACCCTCGACCAACGATATTAATCTGTTCCTGAGAACTTATCGTTAATCGAAATTATCGTTAGTCGAGTTAATTTTCCCCATAAGAAATAATGGAAATTAAATTAATCCGTTCAAGACACCCAAAAGTATTGAAAAAAAAAAATTTTACCACATGAAATATTAATTTTAATACACACAAACTGAAGAAGACATGTACAATTACATGACACTTACCTTTATTGAAGATCTGGTGATGATTGATGGGATGGGAGGAGGGGAGACTGTGGATGGTGTTAGTGTTTAGAAGGGGAATCCCCTTCCATTAGGATTTCAGGTGTCAAGTCCTTTTCCAGGGTTACTTCCCTTCTTCTTCTAATGCCACTAGGACCAGCTTAAGAGTCGCTGGACCTCTGTCGCACAACATATCTGTCCATAGAGGCCTGTACCTCATGTTCCTTTATGACATTCCTGAAGTGTTTCACAACATTGTCAGTGTCACAATTAAACACTTGTTCAGGTTTCAATTCTTCACTGTCTATGTACTCCTTGAATTCCTGCACATATTTTTCAGCTGCTTTTTGTTCCAAACTGGCAGCCTCACCATGCCTTATCACACTATGTATGCCACTATGATTCTAAAATCTCTCAAACCAACCTTTGCTGGCCTTAAATTCACTCACATCACCACTAGTTGCAGGCATTTTTCTAATTAAATCGTCATGCAACTTCCTAGCCTTTTCACATATGATCGCTTGAGAGATGCTATCTCCTGCTATCTGTTTTTCGTTTATCCACACCAGTAACTGTCTCTCAACATCTTCTATCACTTGCGATCTCAGTTTCGAAAACATAGTTGCACCTTTGGCAAGAACAGCTTCCTTGATTGCCGTTTTCTTGGACACAATAGTAGCAATGGTTGATTGGGGGTTTTGTGTACAACCTGGCCAATTCGGAGACACACTCTGCTTTCATACTTAGCAATGATCTCTTTCTTCATATCCATAGTAATTCTCACCCTTTTTGCTGTAGGGTTGGCACTAGAAGCTTTCTTGGGGCCCATGTTGACTTATTTTGCAGGTGCAATCACTAAAAATGCTGTGATAATATGAAATGTTCCGATTGTATGTTTCGATGGGACCGCGGTGGCTGGCTGGCTGGCTGGCTTGTAAACACTGGCCACAAGTGGATGCGTCTCAGACGGAACGAATTGTGTTGGTAGAGTTTTTTAGCGCTAGTCGAGGCAAAATTTTTGTGTTAAAATGTATCGCTAGTCGGATTTAATGTTAGATGATGCCATCGTTGGTCGAGGGTCCACCGTATTTTCTTTCTAGTTCTTGTTCTTGTTTGTTTCCTCTTATCTCCATGGGGAAGTGGAACAGAATTCTTCTTCCGTAAGCCATGCGTGTTGTAGGAGGCGACTAAAATGCCGGGAGCAAGGGGCTGGTAACCCCTTCTCCTGTACAAATTACTAAATTTAAAAAGAAAAACTTGTTTTTCTTTTTGGGCCACCCTGTCTTGGTGGGATACGGCCGGTTTGTTTAAAAAAAAAAATATATAATCTCTATCCTAGGTAGTAGGTTGGTAGACAGCAACCGCCCAGGGAGGTACTACCGTCCTGCCAAGTGAGTGTAAAACGAAAGCCTGTAATTGTTTTACATGATGATATGATTGCTGGTGTCCTTTTATCTGTTTCATAAACATGCAAGATTTCAGGTACGTCTTGCTACTTCTACTTACACTTAGGTCACACTACACATACATGTACAAACATATATATACATACCCCTCTGGGTTTTCTTTTATTTTCTTTCTAGTTCTCGTTCTTGCCTATTTCCTCTTACCTCTATGGGGAAGTGGAACAGAATTTTGCCTCCATAAGTCATGCGTGTCGTAAGAAGCGACTAAAATGCCGGGAGCAAGGGGCTAGTAACCCCTTTTCCTGTATATATTACTAAATGTGAAAGGAGAAACCTTTGTTTTTCCTTTTGGGCCACCCCACCTCTGTGGGATACGGCCAGTGTGTTGAAAGAAAGAAAAGAATATAATCTCTTAAGTCTTTTAGCCTCGGTTTATTTCAAAGATAATCCATTAGATAAGTTAGTTTGATTTTCTTATATTGGAGGAAAAAAATCTCATTTTTATAATCGTTTGCATTTCTGGCAATTCTTTTATATATAGGTATTTTATTGTTGTTCTTACCTATTTCAGTAAGTCTTCCGGCCTAAGTAATATTCCTTATAACCTAATTGTCTTTGTCGCTCTCTTCAGCAATTCTTCCTTCTGCTTGGCCATTCACTCCTATCTAACATGCTCACGCATGCTTGCTGGAAGTCCAAGCCCCTCAACCACAAAACCTCCTTTACCCCGTCCCTCCAACCTTTTCAAGGACAACCCCTACCCCGCCTTCCTTCCCCTACAGATTTATGCGCTCTCCATGTCATTGTATTTCTCTGCATAGACAATAACAATAACCATGTTGTCTCTTGTCAAATGCGTTTATCTTTAATAGCTTGTGACTATTTTCTCAAATCATATTCAACAGTGTTTATTAGCTATTGTGGTTCTTTCACCTCATCCAGCTACCATTTTTTTTTTCAATCTTTGCTTTATTTGACCATAACTACACAGCTCTTGATGATTTTAGATTTAGACAGGTTTGCTTTTATATCTGTATTTCTCATTTGATGTATCTTATCTTAAATAATCTTTTGTTGTTTCTTTGTTTATTTTGTTAGGTGTAGGGACAGAGTTAACAGAGTAAAAATAAATTATTTAATGTTGGGTAAACCAATGATGGGGAGAGTAATACAGGTGGTTTATTATCACACTGGCCGTTTCCCACCAAGGCAGGGTGGCCCGAAAAAGAAAAACTTTCACCATCATTCACTCCATCACTGTCTTGCCAGAAGGGTGCTTTACACTACAGTTTTTAAACTGCAACATTAACACCCCTCCTTCAGAGTGCAGGCACTGTACTTCCCATCTCCAGGACTCAAGTCCGGCCTGCCGGTTTCCCTGAACCCCTTCATAAATGTTACTTTGCTCACACTCCAACAGCATGTCAAGTATTAAAAACCATTTGTCTCCATTCACTCCTACCAAACACGCTCACGCATGCCTGCTGGAAGTCCAAGCCCCTCGCACACAAAACCTCCTTTACCCCCTCTCTCCAACCTTTCCTAGGCCGACCCCTACCCCGCCTTCCTTCCACTACAGACTGATACACTCTTGAAGTTATTCTGTTTCGCTCCATTCTCTCTACATGTCCGAACCACCTCAACAACCCTTCCTCAGCCCTCTGGACAACAGTTTTGGTAATCCTGCACCTCCTCCTAACTTCCAAACTATGAATTCTCTGCATTATATTCACATCACACATTGCCCTCAGACAAGACATCTCCACTGCCTCCAGCCTTCTCCTCGCTGCAACATTCATCACCCATGCTTCACACCCATATAAGAGCGTTGGTAAAACTATACTCTCATACATTCCCCTCTTTGCCTCCAAGGACAAAGTTCTTTGTCTCCACAGACTCCTAAGTGCACCACTCACTCTTTTCCCCTCATCAATTCTATGATTCACCTCATCTTTCATAGACCCATCCGCTGACACGTCCACTCCCAAATATCTGAATACATTCACCTCCTCCATACTCTCTCCCTCCAATCTGATATTCAATCTTTCATCACCTAATCTTTTTGTTATCCTCATAACCTTACTCTTTCCTGTATTCACCTTTAATTTTCTTCTTTTGCACACCCTACCAAATTCATCCACCAATCTCTAATAATTGCACCAACCACTCCAGAACTATATCCCCACCTGCTTTTAACATTTCTATCTTTATCCCATCAATCCCGGCTGCCTTACCCCCTTTCATTTTACCTACTGCCTCACGAACTTCCCCCACACTCACAACTGGCTCTTCCTCACTCCTACAAGATGTTATTCCTCCTTGTCCTATACACGAAATCACAGCTTCCCTATCTTCATCAACATTTAACAATTCCTCAAAATATTCCCTCCATCTTCCCAATACCTCTAACTCTCCATTTAATAACTCTCCTCTCCTATTTTTAACTGACAAATCCATTTGTTCTCTAGGCTTTCTTAACTTGTTAATCTCACTCCAAAACTTTTTCTTATTTTCAACAAAATTTGTTGATAACATCTCACCCACTCTCTCATTTGCTCTCTTTTTACATTGCTTCACCACTCTCTTAACCTCTCTCTTTTTCTCCATATACTCTTCCCTCCTTGCATCACTTCTACTTTGTAAAAACTTCTCATATGCTAACTTTTTCTCCCTTACTACTCTCTTTACATCATCATTCCACCAATCGCTCCTCTTCCCTCCCGCACCCACTTTCCTGTAACCACAAACTTCTGCTGAACACTCTAACACTACATTTTTAAACCTACCCCATACCTCTTCGACCCCATTGCCTATGCTCTCATTAGCCCATCTATCCTCCAATAGCTGTTTATATCTTACCCTAACTGCCTCCTCTTTTAGTTTATAAACCTTCACCTCTCTCTTCCCTGATACTTCTATTCTCCTTGTATCCCATCTACCTTTTACTCTCAGTGTAGCTACAACTAGAAAGTGATCTGATATATCTGTGGCCCCTCTATAAACATGTACATCCTGAAGTCTACTCAACAGTCTTTTATCTACCAATACATAATCCAACAAACTACTGTCATTTCGCTCTACATCATATCTTGTATACTTATTTATCCTCTTTTTCTTAAAATATGTATTACCTATAACTAAACCCCTTTCTATACAAAGTTCAATCAAAGGGCTCCCATTATCATTTACACCTGGCACCCCAAACTTACCTACCACACCCTCTCTAAAAGTTTCTCCTACTTTAGCATTCAGGTCCCCTACCACAATTACTCTCTCACTTGGTTCAAAGGCTCCTATACATTCACTTAACATCTCCCAAAATCTCTCTCTCTCCTCTGCATTCCTCTCTTCTCCAGGTGCATACACGCTTATTATGACCCACTTCTCGCATCCAACCTTTACTTTAATCCACATAATTCTTGAATTTACACATTCATATTCTCTTTTCTCCTTCCATAACTGATCATTCAACATTACTGCTACCCCTTCCTTTGCTCTAACTCTCTCAGATACTCCAGATTTAATCCCATTTATTTCCCCCCACTGAAACTCTCCTACCCCCTTCAACTTTGTTTCGCTTAGGGCCAGGACATCCAACTTCTTTTCATTCATAACATCAGCAATCATCTGTTTCTTGTCATCCGCACTACATCCACGCACATTTAAGCATCACAGGTGGTTATAAACCAATAATGGTGTTGAAAAAGCAGGTAGTTATAAACTAGTGATGGTGGTACTAAAGAAGTGGTTTTATCAGTATTGGTAATGGTAATAATAAAAACCAGTGATGATAAACCAATTGCACATAATAAACCAGTCATGGTGGTGATAAACCTGTAATTCTGATAATGAACCAACAAGGATAAACCAGCAATGTTAAGTGATTATGATAAACTAGTGGAGGGTCATGATAAACTAATGATTGATATAATAAACCTGAGAGTGACAGTAAACCAGGGGATAATGGTGATAAACCACTTACAGCTGTAATAACCCTGGTAATGGTGGTGGTGGTGGTAAACCATTAGTGGTTCATTGAGTCTTGGTGCTGAATGGTCAGTGCTTTTGAAAAATAAATAAACTGACAATAAAAATTTGTTGAAAAATAAAATTCTTGCACATTAAATGTGAATGTGAGCTCTATAAATGTATTAAAGAAATAAAAGCGTCTCTCGTTACTGCCACACTTGTTTTCTCTGCTCAAGATTTCCTAGGATGTGTTAAGTGCATCCTAAGTTTATTTTTTAGATGAGCATGCCTCGAGATTTAGCTATTCCCATGTGTGAGCATTGTCTATTTTTGTAGGACTCACCTACATTGCTCATTCCATGAAGCTAGGAAATTAGGCCCATAATTACTTATGGTGGTGTGGTGTGTTTTCGTAGGTGTCATTAGCTGAAGGTTTTGAAATATAATTACAGTACTACTGCATTAACATAGATTAAAATTCTTGAATTGTTCATAATGTAAGGAGGAAATAAACTTAAAAAATCTTCTGGTCACAGCCAAAAATTTAAGCCAAGATTGTAGGAGTTTTCTTAATTTGATTACCATGGATAAATGAGTTATGCCATTTACAGAGATGAAATTCAAGTATGACTTACTTTGCAGGTGCAGAAGAGGGCAGTACAAGTGTAGGTACTGTGGTTGTGGTAGTGTTCCTGGTAGCACTTCTTCTTGGCGTAGCTGGTTGGGTCACGTATGCCTACTTCTTCCCACATTCCTCCTCAGGACAAATTCTGATTCGGGTAAGTATATTTTTGTTGGATTTACCCTTTGTGTAGTGTAGTTGTTTGTGCATGTATGAGTGTTGGCTAGCAAGTAGACTAGGAGAGAGGGAGAGAAATCTTTTCATTTACGTTTTTCGGAAAGGTAGATAACTGAAGGCCTTATATTTCATGTAGAGATTATCTGCTGGAAAGAGAGTAGGGGGCAGACAGAGTGGGAAGAGCAGGGAAATTTCAGTAGACCAGCAGATGTCTTATGGTAGGTATTTGCTGATGAGTATGGTAGAAATACACCTGGTACAGAGTATACCTTCATGATAGTGTTTCTTTCACCCACATGTCTATAAGAAAGGTCTGCTCTGAGCCAAGTGTTTTTCTATCAGACTAGTAACTAGATGCTAATGTCATCACTTGAGGCCACCCACTGAAACTCTATTTAGTTCTCTGCTAATTATTTTTTCAACTTTCATACTCAACTTCCACTATTTGTTTTCTTGTGCATTACGTCATCAATTTCTAAACATTCTAAGACAGTTCTAATGTTTTGTAACTTAAGCAAAAGACGAAAACTAAATTTCTTACTGAAATTAAGCATTCGAGTCCATTCTGGACCAGGACAAACGAAAGTGTCGTCTCCAGTTTGTTGCTTAATTGTTAAAGCCACAGTATTGCTATTTATCATTCAGATATGTGGCTTAATTGCCAAGTACGATGGCATAGCTTACCATCTTTTGCCATTGCAGTACCGCCCGAGCACATGGTCGTGGAAGAGAGGGGAAGCCCGCTACACTGCTGCATCCATTCACAGCATTCATATGTGAGCTCCTTTATGCATCTAAGTTAGGACCATAGTTTTCTTGCCTTTTTGCCTTTCAATGAATCATGTTTATTAAAATTGTGAAATTGTAAAATATTGAAATTTACAAATGCATTCTTGATATGGTAATGGAGAGTTGAACTTGACCAGAAGGGCAAATGTGTAAAGGTTGGAATAAGGACAATTACAGGAATGCCTTGTGTGGTGTAGTTAATTGGTGCCGAAACAGTTCTGTGCTGTGGAAAACCATGCTGTTTAAAACATATTGTAATGTGTTCCAAACACACAGTTACATTACAGTATTGGTGGAAAAATTAAACATTTGTTTACTGCAAACTCACTAAAAATTATCAAATAACAAAGCCAGATTTTTTTTTTTATTATTCAATACTAGTTTTCATTTAAAATATTTCAACAGTGTAGTTTGCAAAGATTTTTTTTCTTCATTTTCTCTGCATGCATATCTTTGTAACATCGAATAGCATTTTGCAATTCATGCCAAATTTTCGTGCTTTGTTCAGTGTTAGGATCAGGGTCCATACGAAAATCAGAAGCATTGTCTGTTCCTTTGATAAAAGTGAAAAGCTCATATAATAAGAATTCTTATGTAGGTGCTTCAGCAGCAGTTTCATCTAATTTATCTTCCTCTTCATATAAACGTTGCTGATCCATTTCCACCAGAGTTTCATTATCTAGATCATTTGAATGTGAGTCGATGCATTTGCACACATTGTTAGAATCCAAAGTTTCAAATCTGAGATCTTTTCCATTTTGTACAATGTCTTCAGAAACTGTTTTAATTTGCCACTCAAAACCAGTGAAATCATTGCTACAATTCAGTAAAACACACCACCACAGAACTCTCATATTGCTGGCAGTTACTTCATGCCATGATATACCAGTATTTTCAAAAGCATATCTGATATCAAAACATTTCCAAAAATCTCTCAGAGTTATGGCACCCCCCATCTCCTGTTGTTCCTTTTATGGCTTGAGGAAAAGTTTATCTTAATAGGCATTAAACATAGCAATAGCACCATGATCTATGGGCTGCAGTGATGATGATGATGTGTTGGATGTGTTCCATGCGCTGATGAGTAATGCAGTTCATTACTACTAAAAAAAAATTATAAACTTTAAAATTATAAACCGCATTATGCAAGGTATTACTGTACACACATTTTGTCTTAGAAAAGTTTGAACTTCATTATTTCTGACTACCATTGTATTTTCTGCTTCATACTCGCCTCTCAGGTAATTTTCAAGTGTTAAGCCTACCTGGTATTATTTCTGAATCCCTCTTCTGCAATATTATAACTTTATTATTCTCTTTATTTGATGCAGTTTGTGCTTAGGAAACTTGGAATGTTATGTAATTTATTGTAGAAAAAATTGTGTAATGCTGTATCACTTTTGCTTTAAAAAATTATTTTTGTAATGATAATCACCTACAGATCTGATTTGCCTTACAGTTTAAAGAAATGTAGCATAATATTTAAATAGTTTAGATTTATGAAATAACAGTTCTATTTTATACATCAAATGTTTTTGAGACGTGGTATAGTTTATTTAGAGAAAATATCCAGATGAACAAATGTTAGTGTTAGTTTGAAAGTGTTCTCTATACTGTTATACTTAAATTAAGCAAATTTAATACATTGTGTAGCTGTAGCATTTTTCTTTAACTTACACACTGACTTTTATAACAGTGTGAGCAACTATCACTTACACAATAACTAAACCAGCATTTAGTGTTTGCAAGTATTTTGTGTTCCCTCTAAAGTAACACTGAGGTATTTTTACTAACTTGGGACACTACTAGTATATGTGATCAATCCCTATAGGATGAGAGTTACCTTGGCAACAGTACATCAAAAATGTATGTTCAGATTTTATACTTTTTAATATTAGGAGAATTAAGATTCCATATGTTCTGTTACACAAGACAGTGCATCAGATGTACATTACTCTGAATTTAGGAATTTATTTAACCATTAATCATGTGTTTTGCCTTCTCCAACTCCATTATGCTTGCTAGCTAACTAGCAGATGATTACAGCATTGCCAGATAAGTTAGTGTTCCCACCCACAAAAATAGTAATATTTTGAATGGTGGATGGGGGGCTCACACCATGGTCCCGAGATTAACAGGACCAGCACTTTACTGCTGAGCTGTGGGACTTCCATAGAAAGGTTTCACAGAAGACAATACTGTGGCTTGTCTTCATCAGTGACTAATATCTGTAACCTTACTTTCCCACAGCACCAGTAGCTTTCACAGTAAATTAATCCTTGCCTCCCTTAAAGTCTGTGAACTCGATTCAAGTTGTAATGGACGAGTGTCAGCGAATGAGCAGAAAGGTAGACGTGGTGCTCAAATGGCTCGTCTACCTCTCTGTTTATTTAATTGACAGCTCTTCATTATGACTTGAATTAAGTTCATAGTAATATTTTCTTTATCTTTTCAAAATTTTCACTTTCTAATGTAAATCATGTTAGCAAGAATAATGTAATGTTAATTGCAAGTGACAACTCTGCCTTTTTTTTATGTTTTTAGATGCATTTTTTGTTAATTTTTCCTTGGTCAATTTTTGATTGCATAAGGTACAGGTTGATTTTTGTTCTTTTATTTTTATGTTTTAAATAGTTGTACATGGAATGTGTGGTAGTTATGCAATATTTGCAAGTCTTTGTCTTTCATGACATCTTAGAGTTAAAGATATTAGTACAACGGGCTGATAGTGCTCAAATTCAAAACGAAAAGAGGCTGAGTTCTTCACAGAGTTGGCATTCATTAATGGAAGATCCAGACCAAGGCAAAACATAGAAGATGGATGCCCAGTAAAGTTGATCAATAGAAATGTTAGAAAGTACTCAGAGTAATCCAGAAATGGAACTGTTTGGAAAAGACGCAGTAGAAACTGAGCAGTACTGTGTGCTCAGTGCAAATACAATAGGGCTCATGTGCAAACTAAAGTTTAGCACTTAGTGTAACTATGCATGTCATGACATGTATAGTTAATTTAACAAGTGACTGCAGAGAATGCATTTTGTAAGTGGAAAGATGGACAGTGGGTGGGAGTGTGGATTAGGTTTTTGTGGGTGGGTAGGTTAATGTGTGCGATGGGGTGCACATGCATGTGTGTGTGCATGTATATGTATTCACCTATGTGTATATGATTGCAGGATCAAGTGTAGACATAACATACAAAATACTCAGAGGAATTGATAGGGCAGAGAAGGACAAGTTCTCTGAAAGGCTGGAAATGGGTACTTGGAAGCACAGCTGGAAGCTAAAGACAGATGTCACAGGGATGTCCAGAAGCATTTCTTCAGTCTCAGGGTGGTCAGGAAGTGGAATGACTTTGATGATCAAGTGGTGTAGGCAGACTCTATACAAAGTTTTAAGAATAGGTATACTAGGGGCCCATGTGGCTAAGAGAGGCAAATGGCAAGTTGAGAGGCAGGGCCAGGAGCTAAGAGTCAACCACTACAGCCACATATGGGTGTGTATATGTAAGTGAAACAAAAACAGAGAGAGAGAGAGACAATGTGAATGAATATAAAATATAAAAATCATACTTAATGGCTTTGCAGTGTGAATAAGAATAAAATACTGCAGTTGTAGAAGTCTTTAATGTACACAGTGTACATGCCTTGCCACAATTGCCAAGGGTATCAAATTAATACCTTAGGATCTTAAGTCTCTTGATCCATCTCAAGCTTGAATGCTGCAAAATATATTGGGGTGCAACATATCAATTAACTTTATTGCCAGATAGTTTGTGTGTACAATGTTGAAGTAATGTTTGTCAGAGTGAGTAGTTTATTATGCCTACTGTATATATATCTATATATGTTAGGGATTAGAGAATGAGTAGTTTAATTATGCCTACTGTATATATATATCTATATATGTTAGGGATTAGAGAATGGGGTTGCCCAGTTGAGATTCTTAAATTTTGGGGGATTATTTTCTTTGGAAATTTAACTTTTAATGTATCACTGCATAAAAGAAAGGATTTTTTATTCAAGGTTTGGAGTTAGGAGCTTGCTAGTCAATGGAGCAAACACTGCTACTAAATATTCATATTAACTCCATTGAACATTATTTAAGTGTTAATCATTCAGTATTTAGATGCTTTCAACTTACTGTGCTATAAATTTCATTATTTTCCAGCATATGGTGTGCTTTTTTTCCCCAAAAACAAAGTTTAGGAAAAATTATCCTGTGCCTTATATACTCAAAGTCAGGAGTAAGGATAGACTTTGGATTACTGGTAAGTGGTGGTTTCAGTGCTGCAGTGCCGGTAAACTAAACTCCAAACATCTTCCGCCCTACAAAACTATTTCTCAAATTACTTCAGTCATTAGTCATTACAGTAATGCTTCAAATTAACTAACCTCCATTTATCAGATTTTGAAAAAAATTGGGCAAAAAAAGAAAAAAATGGGCTGAATGAACATTAGAACCATTGGACAAAAAGGAAAAAGTTCATAAATTCCAGAATTTGTCCATAGTGAGTGTCCAGTAATTCTTTGAATTATCGGACCAAGTTCGAAGATTCCGATGTTTGTCTGGTAGGGTCTAGTGTGTCCTTGTCTAGGACCAATTTGTTCCCTGAGCCATAGGTGGCGCATGTCAATTTGTGTGTGTCTCTCTCTCTCTCTCTCTCTCTCTCTCTCTCTCTCTCTCTCTCTCTCTCTCTCTCTCTCTCTCTCTCTCTCTCTCACTCTCACTCTCACTCTCACTCTCACTCTCACTCTCACTCTCACTCTCACTCTCACTCTCACTCTCACTCTCACTCTCACTCACTCACTCACTCACTCACTCACTCACTCACTCACTCACTCACTCACTCACTCACTCACTCACTCACTCACACACACACACACACACACACACACACACACACACACACACACATGTATGTATGTACATACGTCATTCAGTCTCCAATTTTCCTTTGGATTTACAGTGCCTTGTGTGACTTTAAGTGGGTTTAGTGCTTCTTTTTGATTAAAATAATAATAGTGTGCTTTTATTTACATATTAAGTACAAGTAACAATGGCTTCTAAAGTGGTGGTGCTGAGACAAAAAGGAAATGCATGGTTCTCAGTGATAAGCAGAAATTTGAACTAAAAGGAAGGTTGAGTCAAGCATCTCAGTGGCACAGGTATGTGAGGATTGTGGCAATAAGACAGTGTCTGATATCTGTAGAAGTGAGGACAAACTTACACCCTGTGCTCTTAAGTTTAGTGTAGATGCTGGCCATAATGGTTCAGTAGTTGGTCCTAGAAAGCATATGAAAAGAGCCCATGATGAAAAGTTTGAAACAGAGCACAAATGGTATCATCAGGCAACGTTCAGTTAGTGTTAATGTTCATGGTGTTGATCTTCATTCTGCTACTCATAGACTGCCAGAGCATATGATCATATAGTTTCAAGCAAGTGATGGTTGACCTTGGTGCTTATGTAATTGTCATGGCTTAAATAATGTGTAAAGACTTATAATGAGGCTGGTACTGCACCCACAAACAAAGTTGAGCCATTCAGATTAATGTTAAATCATCTAATAGAAGGTGAGAAGCTCCTTCGATCTCAACCTTATAATGCTGACGAGACTGGTCTCTTAGTATTCATTTCCTTCCAGCACACTGATTTTTCAGCATGAAGATAGAACACCAGGCTGTAAGCTCAGCAGACAACTTCTCAGTGTTATGGTTTGATATTGCTGATGGTTCTCTCCACTTAAAACTGAAGGTCACAGGCAAATCAGCTCAGTCTTATGTTGTAATTTAAGGGATTGCATGAGTGAGTTGCCAGTAAATTATTACAAGAGTTAAAAAAGGCTGGTTTGACAGGGATGTATTTGATGACTGTTTTTTTACACATTTCATCTCTGAAGTATGCGAGCACCAGCTAGAGGTCCTTAAACTAGATCCTGTGAATGTCAAACTCCTTCTGTTGCTTGATAATGCACCTGCTTACTCAAGGCTTGAAAACTCAAGCAGAAGAGATAGTAAAGTTAAAGCCATGTTTCTGGTCCCCTGTTACCACTTCCTTGACCCAAGCTATGGGTCAGGAGGTTATTGCAGCCTGTAAGAGGCTGTCCCAGCCTAGGTGCATCAGTTAAGAACTGATAGTGATTGAGGAGGATGAAAATTTGGAAAGAGATACCAAAAAAAAATATGATGTGAAGTCTGCCATCTTCAACTTTGCAGCATTATGGAAGGAACTGAAAAGACAACAACGAAAAATATTTTTGTTTAACTTTGATATCAAGTTGGACTTTGAGAGGGTTGAGCCCAGTGATTTTTATCATACCCTTTAAAGGGTGGGAGAAACAGATGTTACAAAGATGTAATGGCATGGTTAGAAGGATTTAATGGCGATCCTGTTCGTTGTTCAACATCTCAACCATCTAGGTTTTCTTAACAACATGTGTCTTCTCAACCATCTACATTTTCACTAGTAGAGCTTTGCAGTTCCTCTGACTCAAAATAAATGTTATTAAGTCACCACTATTAATCATGATAGTTTACGTTTCATCCCTCCACCACAAAAAGGCAGGTAAAATTATTGTAAATTACAATAAAATTATTATATTGTACTCAACATGTACAGCACTATTGTATAGTACTTTCAACTTCTTTTTTATATACAGTACTGTAATGTTTTACAGGTTATAGTACCCATGTTCTTAGGTGTCCAGTAGTCTTCTGAATCAACAGACCAAGTCTGCTGTTTTTGAACTTTGTCCGTTTGTTACGATCATGAAAAATTAATTTCATAATTCGGAATCTATGGGCAGTCATGTACACACTTTCCTGCCTAAGTCCATTAATTCAATGGTTACTCTATTACAAATTATAATTTACATATTACTGGTGCATAAAAAGCAAACCAGTTTCAACAACTGTAAATAAGTATCCGTCCATAAACAACAGGTAGCTATGTATTAAAGTTGGTAGAATTGCCGACGATATGTTAGGTAGCTATGTTTGTGTTGGTGGTATTGGAGCAGATGACAGGCTATGCAAGGCCCCCGCCTCTCTCAGCTATACTGTGTGCATATGCAGCCAGCTACTGGTTCATTTGTGATTTTGAAGTAAGCATTGCATTTTTTTTTTTTTCCCCAGAATATGCATGACAAAACTGGGATATGCCTTGTATGCTTGTGCTCCTTATATGCTGGAAAACACAGTAAGTCAAAATAGAACTTAATAATTTTGAAGATCACTGATCTAAGAAGGTATTCTGACATTTGATTCTTCAGCCTCATTAAGGGAATGGGCTTGTTTATAAAATTTGTAATATTGATTTTTTTTTCATACGGCAACTTTCTCAGGTATTAATTAGAATGCAGTGAAGATGAATCCTATAAATCATATTTTACCCAAGGGATTCAAGAAAAACATAGTACAGTACAGTGTCTTGTATACATACATGGAAATCTGTAAGTAATGGATGTGCGTGCTGTTGTAAAATGTGTGGAACTCTTAAACAGTTAATTTAATTTAATTTAATTTAATTTAATTTTTTTTTTTTTTTAGGATGAACACATTAACATATTTTTATTCTGTACTATCTCTCTTGATCAAAAAGACAGATTTATAAGGGATGTGTGAAAAGATTGGTCCGATGATGATAAAATTGTGGAAAACAGGCTGTGTAGTTGATCGTAATAGTTGAATATGATTTTCTTGCTGTCTAACCTAGTACATATACCATATAGCTGTATTTAAAAAAAAAAAAAACAGTTAGTCAGAGATATGCTCTTCTGTGTTAGTGACACCAGAAATCATGTACTTGGAACTGAATCTTAAAAATTGCAACAAATCATTGATAACATTTGTCTTGCTGTAGATACTATACTGGTATAATTGTAAGGGCCTTATATTTGTCTTATTGTGTACAGGATCCTTATTGTTTATTGTTACGGCAATGAGAATATATCGTAATATTCATACAGTATTCTTGTAATTTTCTTGAATCTTATTTCTGTTATATCCTAATTATTATAAATGGTAATGCTGTTTTTATTATAATATTCTTACTAATTCAAATTAATTATATGTAATCTGTTACCATTTTTATGTATAAACTTGGGAAATTTAACCTACGAGAAGCTAATCTGTTTGATATGGATAAAGGAGGTAATGATAGTGTTATTGGTCTACAGTTTTGTACAGTGCAATACTGTGATGATATTGGTTTCTATATAACATAATATACTGTAATGTCTTATTATGCCATGTTTGTGCATAGTAATTTTACTTAAAATTTACTGCTTTTATTATGAAAAATAGCAAAATGTAGCACTTTCAGCTTTGGGGTCAATATTTTGCTGTAGACTTTAACCCATAAACGGTCCAAACGTATACGTATATACATTCACTACTGTACTGTCCCAACTTTTTTAAGAAAAAAAAAAACATTGTTGTTTTTAATAGGAAAAAAGAGCATATGGTACCCAGGCATCCCCAATTATTTTAAAATATTGCACAGTGAGTGCTCACACTCATTCTCTCATGTATAGGCGACTCAGGCTTATCGTGGCAATGTTAAATGTATGACACATAAAACGTATATATACGTTTGGGGCACTAGCGGTAAAAACGTATACGTATATACGTTTGCACCGTTTATGGGTTAATTGAGGTTGCCTGTCCATTGTTTTAATATAGTTAAAGATATGGACAAGCAAACATATTCTGCCCAATTGTCAGATGGTGCCACCCATATATGTGACCTGTAATGGTCCTATTAGCCAAAAAAAAAAAATTATTAAATACCATTGCATTCAAACCAGGGCAAATAAATAAAATTTTAATATTTTTCAGTTTAATATGTACAGTACAGTACGTAATAATACTGTGCTGAACTTTAAGTGTGTATAATGGTTATTTGAAGTGTGTATAATGGTTATTTGAAGAAGGTGCTGCATGCCAGCTGGCATGCAGCACCTTCAGACAGATTGCAGACAGAGTGGGACTTCCCAAGCACTTGTTAATGTTACTGGGCAACCATAAATTATGACCATCAGTGATCAACACCACCAATCTTCACATTTGCTTGTGGTCCTAGTACTGGCAGTAGTTGTGCATAAACCCATTAGTTCTGGTGGCTTCAGTAGTATTGGTGATCTATGAAGTCATTACTGCATGATCTGATGATGGTCACTGAAACATCAGTATTTACTTCCTCAAGAATTTCAAAATTATATTTCAACTAAAGGTAAATGCTGTAAAGTTTCAAAATGTTAATTATTGACCTGTTGAAAATTAAGTTGACTCCATTAAGATAATTATGACAGTATCTTGTTGTTCGGATCTGCTTCCACTTTGGCATTTAGTAGAACTGCCTGCCAAAATAATTCAATGACTTCAGCTAATCAGCATAAGCAACTTTTTTTTTTTTCAACAAAATAGCCGTATCCCATCAAGGCAGGGTGACCCAAAAAGAAAGACGAAAATTTTCCTTTTTAAATTTAGTAGTTTATACAGGAGAAGGGGTTACCAACCCCTTGCTCCTGGCATTTTAGCTGCCTCTTATAATACACATGGCTTACAGAGGAAGAATTATTTTCCACTTCCCCATAGAGATAAGCAACATTAGTTATCTTAAAATATTTAAAAAATGTTTATATGACTTTTTATATTTTCCTGTATTTCCCCTGGTTGAAGTTCAGTGACCATCTTTCTGATAATTCCAGCAGGCTGTCCTGTTTATCTTGTAAACTTCCCTGGTATTGACTCTCTTCATTAGCTTTGTATTCCACAAACAGGGATTAGCAGGTATTCTTATCTTGTCAAGCATGCTGTTTTCATGTATTACGAACAGTAACAGTCCCATTATGAAAAGTAGGACACCACTTGTCATATTCATTTGTCTGACAACTCTTCCAGGACCTCTATATTCTTGTGTGTGTAGGTAGGTAGGTAGGTAGGTAGGTAGGTGGGGACAAAAGTTTTTGATTTCTCCTAACTTTACAGTATAGTGAAAGCATTTGCCCAGTGGCCAGGACGTAATCCACAATAATTTTCTAACAGAAAAAATGTAAGGAAACTTACCACTCTCTTGCCCTGCCTAGGATTTGAACCCAGGATTTTTCAATTCTGAGTCAACTTTGACTTCTAAAGACACTTAGGTACAGTTCAGGACATTTATTAAAGGAAACATTTCACCACAAGTGGCTTCTTCAGTCCTAAAGAAGCTACTCGTGGCAAAACGTTTCCTTCAATAAATGCCCTGAACTGTACATAAGTGTCTTTTTCTACATCTTGTCGGTATCTCCAGACCATTTTTCTTTTGACTGCTAAGTTTCATCGTGTGGCAGCAGAAGAACACTATGTTGCCTGAGGAAGTGTGTGTATATGTGCATAACCATATACACAACAAATATGTTCAGTGAAAGATAGAAACCACAAGAGTGACTGTTAATGCTACATATGATATATTAAAAAATGTAGTATATCTTGAGCAGCTTTGATATTCATTTTTAATTTTATACACATTATATGGAGGGGGAAGGGGAATATCCAGTATTTTGTATGTATGTATATATATGGAGGGGTTTGGGATATTGGCAGTTTGGAGGGATATGTTGTGTATCTTTATACGTATATGCTTCTAAACTGTTGTGTTCTGGGCACCTCTGCAAAAACAGTAATTATGTATGAGTGAGGTGAAAGTGTTGAATGATGATGAAAGTATTTTCTTTTTGGGGATCTTCTTTCTTTTTGGGTCACCCTGCCTCGGTGGGAGACGGCCAACTTGTTAAATAAATAAATATAAATACATATATATATTTTTTTTTTCAACAAGTCAGCCGTCTCCCACCGAGGCAGGGTGACCCAAAAAAGAAAGAAAATCCCCCAAAAGAAAATACTTTCATCATCATTCAATACTTTCACCTCACTCACACATAATCACTGTTTTTACAGAGGTGCTCAGAACACAACAGTTTAGAAGCATATACGTATAAAGATACACAACATATCCCTCCAAACTGCTAATATCCCGAAACCCCTCCTTTAGAATGCAGGCATTGTACTTCCCATTTCCAGGACTCAAGTCCGGCTATATAAAAATAACCGGTTTCCCTGAATCCCTTCACTAAATATTACCCTGCTCACACTCCAGCAGATAGTCAGGTCCCAAATACCATTTGTCTCCATTCACTCCTATCGAACACGCTCATGCACGCCTGCTGGAAGTCCAAGCCCCTCGCCCATAAAACCTCCTTTACCCCTTCCTTCCAACCTTTTCGAAGATGACCCCTACCCCGTCTTCCTCTCCTACCGATTTAAATGCTCTCCATGTCATTCTACTTCGATCCATTCTCTCTAAATGACCAAACCACCTCAACAACCCCTCTTCAGCCCTCTGACTAATACTTTTATTACTCCACACCTTCTCCTAATTTCCACACTACGAATTTTCTGCATAATATTTACACCACACATTGCCCTTAGACAGGACATCTCCACTGCCTCCAACCGTCTCCTTTCAGCTGCATTCACAACCCAAGCTTCACACCCATATAAGAGTGTTGGTACTATTATACTTTCATACATTCCCTTCTTTGCCTCCAAAGATAACATTTTTTGACTCCACATATACCTCAACGCACCACTTACCTTTTTTCCCTCATCAATTCTATGATTAACCACATCCTTCATAAATCCATCTGCCGACACATCAACTCCCAAGTATCTGAAAACATTCACTTCTTCCATACTCCTCCTTCCCAATTTGATATCCAATTTTTCTTTATCTAAATCATTTGATACCCTCATCACCTTACTCTTTTCTATGTTCACTTTCAACTTTCTACCTTTACACACACTCCCAAACTCATCCACTAACCTTTGCAATTTTTCTTTAGAATCTCCCATAAGCACAGTATCATCAGCAAAAAGCAACTGTGTCAATTCCGATTTTGTATTTGATTCCCCATAATTTAATCCCACCCCTCTCCCAAACACCCTAGCATTTACTTCTTCTACAACTCCATCTATAAATATATTAAACAACCATGGTGACATTACACATCCCTGTCCAAGACCTAATTTTACCGGGAAATAGTCTCCCTCTCTTCTACACACCCTAACCTAAGCCTCACTATCCTTATAAAAACTCTTTACAGCATTTAGTAACTTACCACCTATTCCATATACTTACAACATCTGGCACATTGCTTCCCTATCCACTCTATCATATGCCTTTTTTAAATCCATAAATGCAATAAAAACTTCCCTTCCTTTATCTAAATACTGCTCACATATATGCTTCAATGTAAACACTTGATCTACACATCCCCTACCCACTCTAAAACCTTACTCATCCGCAATTCTAAAATTATGTCTTACCTTTAGTTCTTTCAATAATAACCCTGCCGTACACTTTTCCTGGTATACTCAGTAAACTTATTCCTCTATAATATTTACAATATTTTTTGTCCCCCTTTCCTTTATATAAAGGGACTATACATGCTCTCCGCCAATCCCTAGGGACCTTCCCCTCTTTCATACATTTATTAAACAAAAATATCAACCATTCCAACACTGTCTCCCCCTGCTTTTAACATTTCTGTCATGATCCCGTCAGTTCCAGCTGCTTTACCCCATTTATTCTACGTAATGCCTCACGCACCTCCCCCACACTCGCATCCTGCTCTTCTTCACTCCTAAAAGATGGTATACGTCCCTGGCCAGTGCATGAAATTACCGCCTCCCTTTCTTCGTCGACATTTAAAAGTTCCTCAAAATATTCTCCCCATCTACCCAAAACCTCCATCTCCCCATCTACTAACTCCCCTATTCTGTTTTTAACTGACAAATCCATTTGTTCCCTAGGCTTTCTTAACTTGTTTAACTCACTCCAAATTTTTTTTCTTATTTTCATTTAAACTTTCTTGACAGTACCTCTCCCACTCTATCATCCACTCTCCTTTTGCACTCTCTCACCACTCTCTTCACCTTTCTTTTACTCTCCATATACTCTGCTCGTCTTATAACACTTCTGCTTTGTAAATACCTCTCATAAGCTACCTTTTTCTCTTTTATCACACCCTTTACTTCACCATTCCACCAATCACTCCTCTTTCCTCCTGCACCCACCCTCCTATAACCACAAACTTCTGCCTCACATCATAATACTGCATTTTTAAAACTATTCCAACCCTCTTCAACCCCCCCACCTTTCTGCCAATAGTTGCTTATATTTCACCCGAACTTCCTCCTCCCTTAGTTTATACACTTTCGCCTCCCTCTTACTTGTTGCCATTTTCCTCTTATCCCATCTACCTCTTGCTCTAACTGTAGCTACAACTAGATAATGATCCGTTATATCAATTGCCCCTCTATAAACGTGTACATCCTTAAGCCTACCCATCAACCTTTTATCCACCAATACATAATCTAACAAACTACTTTCATTACGTGCTACATCATACCTTGTATATTTATTTATCCTCTTTTTCATAAAATATGTATTACTTATTACCAAACTTCTTTCTACACATAGCTCAAAGGCTCCCCATTTTCATTTACCCCTGGCACCCCAATTTTACCTACTACTCCCTCCACAACATTTTTACCCATTTTAGCATTAAAATCCCCAACTACAAGTACTCTCACACTTGGTTCAAAACTCCCCACACATTCACTCATTTCCCAAAATCAATCTCTCTCTCTCTCTATACTTCTCTCTTCCCCAGGTGCATATACGCTTACTATAACCCACTTCTCACGTCCAATCTTTATTTTACTCCACATAATCCTTGAATTAATATATTTATAGTCCCTCTTTTCCTGCCATAGCTTATCCTTCAACATTATTGCTACTACTCCTTTAGCTCTAACTCTATTAGAAACCCCTGACCTAACCCTATTTATTCCTCTCCACTGAAACTCACCCACCCCCTTCAGCTTTGTTTCACTTAAAGCCAGGACATCCAGCTTCTTCTCATTCATACCTCTTCAAGGGGGGCTCCTTGGCGTGGTGAAGAGGCTCTTGGTCTGAGGAATTAGACCTATCGGTCTTCTTCCTCAGACCGAACCTAATTACCCCCCAATCTCCCCTCCCCTATCCCATCCTCCCCATCCTCCCCTTTTTCCTTTCCTCCTCCTCCTCCCCACTCCTCCCTTTTGCCCTTCCTCTTTTTGTCCTTTGGGATTTCTCCCACAGGCGCGCTAGTTCCTGGGTAGGAGAAAGGACACCGGGGTCCATCCCATTCCGTTGAGGTTTCTTGGCGGTGGCGTAGTTTGCCGTGGAATCTGGATTGCCTAGGGATGTCCTGATCCCTCTCCGGTATCCCGGAGTAGCTTTGGGTGTCTTTTGGGCGACGGGTGTAGCTCTGGAAGCCACCTTTCGGATTCCGGGGGTGGTGGCTGAAGGAGGTATGCTTTGTGGCGGATATCCGGCCGCCCTCTCTTTTGTCCACCGAGGTAGCTCGGCAGATGTGAGGTTGCTATCCCAGATTGCTGGTTTACTGGCATGAAGGGTAGGGTATGGCACGGGTTCCATGCTGCATCTGCGCTACTAGCGGTGTCGAGTCCTCTTGGGCGCGGAGGGAGATTTCTGGCCCTTTCATCCCTCCTAGGAACTATCCCTCCCTGGTCCCCCCTTTTTTTTTCTTTTTTTTATTTTTATTTTCTTTTCTTCTTTCTTTTTTTTTCTTAAAAACAAAAAGAAAGAAGTAACCTAACCATGGCAGCCCTAGTCCATGAACCTGGTACCCCCGGGCCCCTTCTTGATACCGCACCCCGTTCTGACCCCGCCTCGTCTTTGGACCACTCTTCAGACATTCCTCATGCCTCTGTACCTATTGCCGGTGCTGTTTCCTCACCCGCTTCAGGTACTGAGGCCTCGACTGACTCCTTCGATTTATCAGACCTTCGCTCTCCTCTGACTATGCTTCCGGCCTCTCCCTCTACGGTGCGGCAATTTTCAAATCGCCGACCCGTTCCACGTCGGACCAACTCTGGTCCCACGCCTAAACGTCAACGACAATTACCTGCTGATGATACTTCTCCACCTTCACCTTCTCGTTCTTCTCAGAAACTATCGACACGTCCTTCACTACCTTTCCACGCTCAGTTTCAGACTGAACAGTGGACTAAATTCTTCACTTTACGACCAACTTCCTCTACTGCCTATCTTTCTGACCATAGTATTGGCAAGGCACTCCTACGCCATGTTGGTAAAGATATTTCTTTTCATGCTCTTAAGAGCGGTACGCGCATCATTACCGTACAGAATGCTACCCAGGCTCGTGAGCTCTCTCGTCTTTCCCATATAGATACTGTTCCTGTCACCCTTGAAAAACATCATTCCCTCAATTCTTGTAGTGGTACCGTTATTCTGCCCCATACCATAGTTCAACAAAATTTCCAGACATGTGGCACCGACATTCTAGAACAGCTGGAACTCCAAGATCTCCCAATCCTCAAGGTAGACACTTACGTTCTTCCTGCCCGTGGGCGGAGATGATACCCTAGCAATGTGGCTCGTTTAACTTTTGACAGCCGAGAACTCCCATCCTCCGTTTATATAGCAGGACATCGGTTACAAGTTCGAAAGGTGATCCCTACACCACAACAGTGTAGAAATTGCTGGCGATTTGGCCATCCAGCGAAATATTGCAGATCTATCGCCGAATGCCCAGTCTGTGGTGCCGATGACCATTCTAATACGTCTTGCAATCGATCTCCCTCTTGCCTTAACTGTCATGAGGCTCACCCTTCGTACTCTCGCCGTTGTCAGGTCTATTTAAACGAGCGGGAAATCCGTTACCTCAAAGAGACAGAAGGTCTCCCTTATGCCATGGCAGTTTCTCATCTCCGCCTCCAAGGGAGACTCCCACGTGTTTCTTATTCCCGTGTTTCAAAACGTCCCCCCACTTCTGGTATCCCATCTTCTACACCCACCTCTGTGGTTACCTCTCCCATAATCACTCCTGTATCTAATCCTTTTGCTGTCCTCGGCTCAGACGTCCCTACTTCAACGCCTCAGTCTAATCTCGCTTCTTCGAGTTCTCTCTTACAAGCCTCAGTATCGACGAGACCTCGTACGACACCTCTTCCCAATCGTCCCTCTACTTCTCAAAAGTCAAAAAAAGGTCCGGTAACACCTCCTACCCATCTTCCACCTCCTCATTTTACCCTCCCTGTCTCTGTCCCTAGTTCTTCCCTTCTCACTGGCTCAGTTACAAGTGCAGAGGTTCACCCTCCTCCTCGTAATGTACCTTCCTCCCCTGTTCCCTCCCAAGTTTCTTCCTCTTCTGCCACCTCCCAGGTTCCTGTCTCTTCTGTCCCCTGCCACACTTCTCCAGTTCCCTCCACCCTTTCGCCCCCCCCTACCTTGGTACAGTCCAATACAGTTCCAATCTTTACTCATCCTCCCCCTACCATTCCCAATATTGTCTCCCATACGACATCTCTGAATTCCGAAACACTTGAAGCAATCTCTGAATATATTGCAGAGACCAAACCATCAATGGACACTGATCCACCTTCCGCTCTTCCTCTCTCCTCTGCTCCATCTGCGCAACTCCTTTCTTCACAGCGCACCGTTCCTTCGCTGCTTGAACATTTTCCACTGCCTCCGCATGTGGACTTTTCTAACCCTTCTAGTCCGTAGGAACCCTTACCTGCGGATTTCAAGTATCCTTATCATTGCCAATCATGGCCTTTTTACAGTGGAATATACGCGGCCTCAGGGGTAATCGGGGTGAGCTTCAGATGTTACTCTCCCAGTTTGCCCCTGTTGGTGTTTGCTTACAGGAACCAAAATTACACTCTGCTGTTATTTCTCACATCTCAGGCTATAATTTATTGTATTCTTCAGATCCTTTTCCTGATGGGACCTTTAATGAAAGTGCCCTTCTTCTCCGCACTGATATTCCGTACCATCAGCTATTTGTTCATACTTCGCTGCATTACACAGCAGCCCGTATCCACTTACATAGGTGGTATACGCTCTGTTCTTTATATCTCTCTCCTTCTCGGGCATTATCTATTCCTGATTTTGCCTTCCTTGTTTCGTCATTACCGCCACCGATTCTGTTACTTGGTGATTTTAATGCCCACCATTTCCTCTGGGGAGGGTCTCACTGTGATTCCCGTGGAATTCAGTTAGAGGCTTTTCTTGCCACCCACCCCGTCCATGTTTTAAATACAGGTACTCACACCCATTTTGATCCTCGGACTCATACTCTCTCTTGCATCGATCTCTCAGTTTGTTCTTCCTCCGCCGCATTAGACTTTACTTGGTCTGTTCTCCCGGACTTACATGACAGTGATCATTTCCCAATCATTCTTACTTCCCCTTCATATTCGCCACCTCTTCGCACCCCACGCTGGCAATTTAATCGGGCAAATTGGAACCTTTACTCACACCTGACTGTTTTTAAAGAGGTTCCTTCTTCGTCCTCCATCGATGAGCTTTTACACCTCTTCTCGTCCTCCGTTTTCACCGCAGCTTCTCATTCTATACCCCAAACTTCGGGCAGGCATTCTCAGAAATGCGTGCCTTGGTGGTCTCCTGCTTGTGCTCGTGCAGTACGTTTGAAACGCGCTGCATGGGGCAGGTACCGGTACAATAGAACCACAGAGCGACTCCTTGATTTTAAACAGAAGCGTGCGATCGCTCGCCGTGTCATCCGTGACGCTAAACGCACTTGCTGGCGAGATTATGTCTCCACCATCACCTCTGTTTCCTCTATGAGTGCAGTCTGGAAAAAAGTCCGAAAACTGAGTGGTAAATATTCTCCTGACCCGGCTCCTGTTCTGCGAGTTGCCGGTGTTGATATAGCAAACCCACTAGATGTTGCCAATGAAATTGGCAATCATCTGGTCCGTATTTCTCAGGGACTCCATCTATGCCCCTCATTTCTTTCCTCAAAGTCTGCCAGAGAGTTAGCACCCTTGGACTTTTCTTCTCTCAGAGAAGAACAGTATAATGTGCCTTTTACACTTCAAGAACTGGAGGCAACACTCTCAGCTTGTCGATCATCGGCAGCTGGGCCCGACGACATTCATATTCGTATGCTACAACATTTACATCAGTCAGCCCTTGCAGTCCTATTACGCCTTTACAATCTTATTTGGTCACAAGGAGTTCTTCCACAGCCGTGGAAATCCGCCATTGTTCTCCCTTTCCGCAAACCAGGCACTACGGGACATGAAACCTCCCACTATCGTCCCATTGCTCTTACCAGTGCAGTTTGCAAAGTAATGGAACGTCTAGTAAATAGACGTTTAGTGTGGTATTTAGAGACACACAACAGTCTCTCCACTCGTCAATATGGCTTTCGTAAGGGACGTTCTACCATAGACCCCTTACTGCGCTTGGATACGTATGTTCGTAATGCCTTTGCGAATAACCACTCAGTTATTGCCATATTTTTTGACCTTGAGAAGGCATATGACACAACTTGGAGGTATAATATTTTAGCCCAAGCCCACTCCTTAGGCCTTCGAGGCAATCTACCATCCTTCCTTAAGAACTTTTTAACTGACAGGCATTTCCGTGTTCGGGTTAATAATGTGCTCTCCCCGGACTTTGTCCAAGCTGAAGGTGTCCCCCAGGGATGTGTTCTGAGCACAACACTTTTTCTCCTTGCTATTAATGATTTGGCCTCTAGTCTTCCATCAAATATTTGGTCATCACTCTATGTTGATGACTTCGCTATTGCCTGTGCAGGCGCTGACTGTCACCTCCTTACAGTTTCTCTCCAGCATGCAGTCGACCGTGTTTCCAATTGGGCCACCACACATGGGTTTAAATTTTCCAGCACTAAAACCCACCAAATCACTTTCACTAGACGCTCTGTCATCTCTGATCATCCTTTGTACCTCTATGGCTCACGTATCCCTGAACGTGATACAGTCAAGTTTCTGGGCCTCCTCTTTGATCGTAGGTTATCCTGGAAACCTCACATTACCTCTCTGAAGGCAACTTGTCACAGCCGGCTGAACCTTCTTAAAACCCTTGCTCATCTTTCGTGGGGAGCTGATCGTCGAACCCTCCTTCACCTACATTCCACCCTTATTTTATCGAAACTTGATTATGGTGACCAGATCTATTCAGCGGCATCTCCTGCTACTCTCTCTAGCCTTAACCCCATTCATCACCAAGGATTACGTTTATGCCTTGGTGCTTTTCGCTCTTCCCCTGTCGAAAGCCTCTATGCAGAAGCGAACGTTCCATCCTTATCCGATCGCCGTGATGCCCATTGCCTGCGCTACTATGTACGCTCTCATGATCTCCGCAATCCTTCCATTTATAGAATGGTCACTGATATTAGTAGACATTCTTTATTTGTTCGCCGCCCCTGCTTACTCCGTCCCTTCTCTCTTCGCCTTCATTCGCTCTTGTCTTCTCTTCAACTACCACCTTTCTATGTACATGTAGCATCTCACTTTTCCCTACCCCCCTGGGAAGTTCCAGCTGTTCGAGTCTGTTCTTTCTCCCTCCCTTGCTCGAAAGCCCAACTGTCTACGGTCGCTTCCCGCTCTCTTTTTCTTGACCACTTTCACTCTCATTCTCATGCCATTGCTGTGTACACAGATGGCTCTAAGTCTTCTGACGGCGTAGGATTCGCAGCAGTGTTTCCGGACAGCGTCGTACAAGGGCATTTACTATCTTCAGCTAGTATTTTTACTGCTGAATTATATGCCATCCTTACAGCACTTATCCGTATTGCATCTATGCCTGTGTCATCATTTGTGGTTGTCTCAGACTCCCTTAGTGCTTTACAGGCTATACAAAAATTTGATACACCTCACCCCTTAGTCCTCCGTATCCAACTTTGGCTACGCCGCATCTTTACTAAGCATAAAGATATTGTTTTTTGTTGGGTCCCTGGTCATGTTGACGTACAGGGCAATGAACAGGCAGACACTGCTGCGCGGTCAGCAGTACATGACCTACCAGTTTCTTATAGAGGTATTCCATGTACGGACTATTTTGCTGTAATATCTTCCCACCTTCACACCCGTTGGCAACAACGTTGGTCTACTATGCTCGGCAACAAACTTCAGTCTATTAAACCGAGTATAGGTTACTGGCCGTCTTCTTATCACCAGTGTCGAGGTTGGGAGACTACTCTCTCCCGTCTTCGCATTGGCCATACTCGTCTTACTCATGGATATCTCATGGAGAGGCGACTTGCTCCTCTCTGTGAGAATTGCCAAGCTCCATTATCAGTCAGCCACATTCTGTTGGACTGCCCACTTTATCAACGAGCACGCAGAATTTACCTCTGTCGTCGTCTTCGCCCCGCTGCTCTCTCTTTACCTTCCCTTCTCGCTGATGGACCCACCTTTCATCCGGACTCTCTTATTGACTTTTTGACAACGACTGACTTACTTCACAAATTCTGATACTTTCAGCCCTTTCTACTTGTATCTCTTGCTACCCTCTACCCCCGTACTATCCCCTGCCCCGCTGTTTTCTGTAACCTGCTGATCATCCCCCCTCCCTCCTGCCATCCAATTCCCTTGCTTCCTTCCCTACCCTGCAGCGCTGTATAGCCCTTGTGGCTTAGCGCTTCTTTTTGATTATAATAATAATAATAATTCTCATTCATAACATCCACAATCATCTCTTTCTTATCATTTGCACAACATCCACGCACATTCAGACTTCCCACTTTGACAGTTTTCTTCTTCTTATTCTTTTTAGTAATTATTACAGGAAAAGGGGTTACTAGCCATATAATTTTTTTTTTTAACAAGTTGGCCATCTCCCACCGAGGCAGGGTAACCCAAAAAGAAAGATCCCTAAAAAGAAAATACTTTCAACTTCATTCAACACTCTCACCTCCCTCACACACACAGTCACTGTTTTTGCAGAGGTGCTCAGAATACAACAGCTTAGAAGTATATACGTATAAAAATACACAATGTATCCCTCCAAACCACCAATATCCCAAACCCCTCCTTTAGAGTGCTGGCACTGTACTTACCATTTCCAGTACTCAAGTCCAGCTATATAAAAATAACCGGTTTCCCTGAATCCCTTTACTAAATATTACCCTGTTCACACTCAACAGCTCGTCAGGTCCCAATACCATTCGTCTCCATTCACTCCTATCTAACACGCTCACACATGCTTGCTGGAAGTCCAAGCCCCTCGCCCACAAAACCTCCTTTACCCACTCCCGCCAGCCTTTTCGAGGATGATCCCTACCCCACCTTCCTTCCCCTACAGATTTATATGCTCTCCATGTAATTCTACTTTGATCCATTCTCTCTAAATGACCAAACCACCTCAACAACCCCTCATCAGCCCTCTGATTAATGCTTTTATTAACTCCACACCTTCTCCTAATTTCCACACTCTGAATTCTCTGCATAATATTTACACCACACATTGCCCTTAGACAGGACATCTCCACTGCCTCCTCACTGTAGCGTTTACAACCCAAGCTTCACACCCATATAAGGGTGTTGGTACCACTGTACTTTCATATATTCCCTTCTTTGCCTCCATAGATAATGTTTTTTGTCTCCACATATACCTCAATGCACCACTCACCTTTTTACCTTCATTAATTCTACGGTTAACCTCATCCTTCATACATCCATCCGCTGACACGTCAACTCCCAAATATCTAAAAACTTCCACTTCCATACTCCTCTCTAATTTGATATCCAATTTTTCTTTATCTAAATCATTTGATTCCCTCATCACTTTACTCTTTTCTATGTTCACTTTCAATTAATTAATTAGTGTGTGTGTGTGAAAAACATTTGTTTTTGAAGATTCATATGCATGTTAGTATTGGATATTGAGAAATATATAATTTGTATATAATTTTGTATTTAAATGATAATAATTTCATATTAATGTTGACTACACAACACTACAGATGAATGAGGTAAGAGACTTTAGTTTATTTTAACTATGGTTACGTTAATGTTAAGGGAGGTGTTGTACTTTTGTCCTCTCATGTAAATGTCAAATTGAAACTTCTATAATATTTTGTACTATGGCAGTAATGCTTGTGTTACCTTTTTGTCTCATGAACATATAATATGACAACTAAATCTTACTAACTTCTACATTCAGTATACAGATACTTTACCTTTACTTTGTTTCTTAATACCTCTTATTCCTGTAATATTTTCCTTTATTTAGGAGTCTTGGTCTAAGACTGGGCCACAGGGGCAATGATCTCTGGAATCATTAAAATATATTGCTCATACAGTATTTTGCAACTTGGGCTGAACTCGAGGAATGAATGTCATGAGTAATATTTTAACGGCAGTATAACAGTGTTCAACCATTTAAAAAGATAATTAAGCAACAATTTCTTTATCATTACCTCTTGTAGTGATATCTTAAATAATCACTCAGTTTTCAACATTTATTCTCAAGTGTTTTACATATTTAGTTTGTCATTTTTCTATATTCTGCTTTGGATTTGTCTTTCAATCAACTTGGTTACTGCTCTTGTTCTTTAATGAGTTTTCTCTTTGGTTAAATTCAGTGATAGAGAATATTGTGCCTTATAATATCATTACCATTCACCATTTGAGGCCTTGTCATCTCTTGCAGATAAGTTAGCAAAATGAAGGGACCAATATTTAGTACAGGTTGTGAGAATCCCAGTAGACATGAGGTTATGAACAGTCCGTCTGATGCAACAAAACCAAATATTTAATTGTGATGTTGAAACTATAGAGATTCAAAGTAAATTGATACATTGTACAGTAGACCAGCTTGTGCTTTATTTTGTGCTTATTAATCCTTATTAAATTATAAAGGTTCAGTAAAACTATCCTGTACCATGGCATGAATGACCTCATTGCAAACCTAGGAGGAATTATAACAATCATCCTATACCAGTTTACATGCAAGAATATATATAGGTAATACTGTAGTTAAAATATTGCTTACTCAGGCATTATTGTGGCTGAGTTAATATTGTTAGTTTTGTTATTGTGTTCCAGTCCCTTAAACATTTCCTTACTCAACAAGAGATCACTTAAAGCACCTGGTAAATACAAGCATAACCTATCCTTAAGTAAAGTTATTACAGTTGAGCATCTTTTGGGTAATGAATAATAGTGCATGTATAATGTAATTTATAAATGTTTCAAATTTGTAGTAGGATATTTGTAGTAGGTTGGTAGACAGCAACCACCCAGGGAAGTACTACCGTCCTGGCAGATGACTGTGAAACAAAAACCTGTAACTGTTTTGCATGATGGTAGGATTGCTGGTTTCTTTTTCTGTCTCATAAACACGCTAGATAACAGGGATATCTTGCTACTCCTACTTACACTTTGGTCACACTTCACAGACACGCACATGCATATATATATATATACATACATCTAGGTTTTTCTCCTTTTTCTAAATAGCTCTTGTTCTTTTTTATTTCTTCTATTGTCCATGGGGAAGTGGAAAAGAATCTTTCCTCCGTAAGCCATGCGTGTCGTATGAGGCGACTAAAATGCCGGGAGCAATGGGCTAGTAACCCCTTCTCCTGTATACAATTACTAAAAAAGAGAAGAAGAAAAACTTTATAAAACTGGGTTGCTTAAATGTGCGTGGATGTAGTGCGGATGACAAGAAACAGATGATTGCTGATGTTATGAATGAAAAGAAGTTGGATGTCCTGGCCCTAAGCGAAACAAAGCTGAAGGGGGTAGGAGAGTTTCAGTGGGGGGATATAAATGGGATTAAATCTGGAGTATCTGAGAGAGTTAGAGCAAAGGAAGGGGTAGCAGTAATGTTAAATGATCAGTTATGGAAGGAGAAAAGAGAATATGAATGTGTAAATTCAAGAATTATGTGGATTAAAGTAAAGGTTGGATGCGAGAAGTGGGTCATAATAAGCGTGTATGCACCTGGAGAAGAGAGGAATGCAGAGGAGAGAGAGAGATTTTGGGAGATGTTAAGTGAATGTATAGGAGCCTTTGAACCAAGTGAGAGAGTAATTGTGGTAGGGGACTTGAATGCTAAAGTAGGAGAAACTTTTAGAGAGGGTGTGGTAGGTAAGTTTGGGGTGCCAGGTGTAAATGATAATGGGAGCCCTTTGATTGAACTTTGTATAGAAAGGGGTTTAGTTATAGGTAATACATATTTTAAGAAAAAGAGGATAAATAAGTATACACGATATGATGTAGGGCGAAATGACAGTAGTTTGTTGGATTATGTATTGGTAGATAAAAGACTGTTGAGTAGACTTCAGGATGTACATGTTTATAGAGGGGCCACAGATATATCAGATCACTTTCTAGTTGTAGCTACACTGAGAGTAAAAGGTAGATGGGATACAAGGAGAATAGAAGCATCAGGGAAGAGAGAGGTGAAGGTTTATAAACTAAAAGAGGAGGCAGTTAGGGTAAGATATAAACAGCTATTGGAGGATAGATGGGCTAATGAGAGCATAGGCAATGGGGTCGAAGAGGTATGGGGTAGGTTTAAAAATGTAGTGTTAGAGTGTTCAGCAGAAGTTTGTGGTTACAGGAAAGTGGGTGCAGGAGGGAACAGGAGCGATTGGTGGAATGATGATGTAAAGAGAGTAGTAAGGGAGAAAAAGTTAGCATATGAGAAGTTTTTACAAAGTAGAAGTGATGCAAGGAGGGAAGAGTATATGGAGAAAAAGAGAGAAGTTAAGAGAGTGGTGAAGCAATGTAAAAAGAGAGCAAATGAGAGAGTGGGTGAGATGTTATCAACAAATTTTGTTGAAAATAAGAAAAAGTTTTGGAGTGAGATTAACAAGTTAAGAAAGCCTAGAGAACAAATGGATTTGTCAGTTAAAAATAGGAGAGGAGAGTTATTAAATGGAGAGTTAGAGGTATTGGGAAGATGGAAGGAATATTTTGAGGAATTGTTAAATGTTGATGAAGATAGGGAAGCTGTGATTTCGTGTATAGGGCAAGGAGGAATAACATCTTGTAGGAGTGAGGAAGAGCCAGTTGTGAGTGTGGGGGAAGTTCGTGAGGCAGTAGGTAAAATGAAAGGGGGTAAGGCAGCCGGGATTGATGGGATAAAGATAGAAATGTTAAAAGCAGGTGGGGATATAGTTTTGGAGTGGTTGGTGCAATTATTTAATAAATGTATGGAAGAGGGTAAGGTACCTAGGGATTGGCAGAGAGCATGCATAGTTCCTTTGTATAAAGGCAAAGGGGATAAAAGAGAGTGCAAAAATTATAGGGGGATAAGTCTGTTGAGTGTACCTGGTAAAGTGTATGGTAGAGTTATAATTGAAAGAATTAAGAGTAAGACGGAGAATAGGATAGCAGATGAACAAGGAGGCTTTAGGAAAGGTAGGGGGTGTGTGGACCAGGTGTTTACAGTGAAACATATAAGTGAACAGTATTTAGATAAGGCTAAAGAGGTCTTTGTGGCATTTATGGATTTGGAAAAGGCGTATGACAGGGTGGATAGGGGGGCAATGTGGCAGATGTTGCAAGTGTATGGTGTAGGAGGTAGGTTACTGAAAGCAGTGAAGAGTTTTTACGAGGATAGTGAGGCTCAAATTAGAGTATGTAGGAAAGAGGGAAATTTTTTCCCAGTAAAAGTAGGCCTTAGACAAGGATGTGTGATGTCACCGTGGTTGTTTAATATATTTATAGATGGGGTTGTAAGAGAAGTAAATGCGAGGGTCTTGGCAAGAGGCGTGGAGTTAAAAGATAAAGAATCACACACAAAGTGGGAGTTGTCACAGCTGCTCTTTGCTGATGACACTGTGCTCTTGGGAGATTCTGAAGAGAAGTTGCAGAGATTGGTGGATGAATTTGGTAGGGTGTGCAAAAGAAGAAAATTAAAGGTGAATACAGGAAAGAGTAAGGTTATGAGGATAACAAAAAGATTAGGTGATGAAAGATTGAATATCAGATTGGAGGGAGAGAGTATGGAGGAGGTGAACATATTCAGATATTTGGGAGTGGACGTGTCAGCGGATGGGTCTATGAAAGATGAGGTGAATCATAGAATTGATGAGGGAAAAAGAGTGAGTGGTGCACTTAGGAGTCTGTGGAGACAAAGAACTTTGTCCTTGGAGGCAAAGAGGGGAATGTATGAGAGTATAGTTTTACCAACGCTCTTATATGGGTGTGAAGCGTGGGTGATGAATGTTGCAGCGAGGAGGAGGCTGGAGGCAGTGGAGATGTCATGTCTGAGGGCAATGTGTGGTGTGAATATAATGCAGAGAATTCGTAGTTTGGAAGTTAGGAGGAGGTGTGGGATTACCAAAACTGTTGTTCAGAGGGCTGAGGAAGGGTTGTTGAGGTGGTTCGGACATGTAGAGAGAATGGAGCGAAACAGAATGACTTCAAGAGTGTATCAGTCTGTAGTGGAAGGAAGGCGGGGTAGGGGTCGGCCTAGGAAGGGTTGGAGGGAGGGGGTAAAGGAGGTTTTGTGTGCGAGGGGCTTGGACTTCCAGCAGGCATGCGTGAGCGTGTTTGATAGGAGTGAATGGAGACAAATGGTTTTTGATACTTGACGTGCTGTTGGAGTGTGAGCAAAGTAACATTTATGAAGGGATTCAGGGAAACCGGCAGGCCGGACTTGAGTCCTGGAGATGGGAAGTACAGTGCCTGCACTCTGAAGGAGGGGTGTTAATGTTGCAGTTTAAAAACTGTAGTGTAAAGCACCCTTCTGGCAAGACAGTGATGGAGTGAATGATGGTGAAAGTTTTTCTTTTTCGGGCCACCCTGCCTTGGTGGGAATCGGCCGCTGTGATAATAAAAAATAAAAAAATAATATAAAATTTAATAATCTTAGTAGCCAGGCTGGTTATTCACAGTTTCCTTGCAAATTGAATTGAGATTATTATTATTATTACAATCATGGGGGAAGTGCTAGGCCCATAGGGGTCATACAGCAGTGGAACAGAGTTTTTTAAGAGTTAAGTAATCACTAAAGTTTTGCAGAAGTAAATTGCCATTACCTGCTAGATTCATGTTTCCATCTTGGTAGTATTTGTGGTGTTATGGAACAGTGATGATAAACAAAAATGATACCACAGATATGGGAAATACAGCTGTAGTATTGTTACTGGACAAGACTTGCAGCAAGTATTTGGTATTACTTTCCTGTTTTTATTTTGACTGTCATAATGCTCAAATTATAGTCACACAAGGAATAATAAAATCTGCTTAATAAATGGAGAGATGATTTTTTTATTTACATATCTGAAGTGTGATAAGATTTGGAGGAAGTTTTGTAGGATCTACCATGTGCAAAATAATTATATATTAATACCAAGGAACCTCGGAGTATGACCAGCTCCCTACTCGAACAAAGCTCGGCACTCGACCAAACAAATAGGACCTGCCAGAACTTCGCTGTAAACTATTTCGCGTTTCTTCATATTTTTTGGTGGCTTTTTGTATTTGTATAAATAAGTCACAATGGGGCCTATGATGATTAGTGATAACAGCCAACCAAGCAGAAAATTGATTGAGAAGTGCTTGTTCGATACTCAAACGGAGCGGCACTCGAACAGCCTTCTGGAATGAATTAAGGTCGCATACCGAGGTTCCATTGTATTGCCCTATATGGATAAATATTAGAATTATTAATATTTGACAAGGAATTTTACCATTCACAGTAGAACTGCAATATGCCTTAATAGCAATTGTCATTAGCATGGAATTTGTTGTGGCTGTAGTGTTGATTACTTATGTATTTTTGGTGCATGAAATGCATTATTTAGATTTTTTTTATTGATGGGTGCAATCTTATAGGCCAATAAACAAATACCATGCTAAGTAACCTACTGCAATATGCATTTTCTGTGATATAGTACTTTCATGTCATTTGTGATCTTATATGTTTGTAAGAGTATTTTGGATTTTGTCAGGTGGAGGACAGAATGCCATTCTTGTAGCTCTTAATTTTATGTGCAGTGTTCAGAAGCTTATTGTTTGGTACAGTACAGCTGGAGAAACTTTCATATTGCTAGAAAAGTAAAAACCATATATGCATGTAGTTGGTTGAATGTGGTGGTTTGTGTGTCGCACATATTGACGTGGTTGGGTACATGTGGTGGTTTGTGCATGTCTCTCACTCGCCCACCTTCATGTATGTGGGTGGGTGTGTGTGGTGGATTGAGTGTTGCTCATCTACATGTGTGTGGGTGGGTATGTGTAGGCTATTTCACTTGCTCACCCACATGTATGCATGCATGCATTTTGTGTGAATGTGGTGGTTTGTCAGCGTACACATACACCCACGTATGCATGCGTGGGTGAATGTATGTAATTGTTTGTGCAATGTAGGAAGTATGTTGCATCTTGTATATATGTATACATTTGCAAGCACATACAAGCTTCTAGTTTAACATCATTTTATCACCTTTTCATTAAATATTTTCCCTCATTTCTACCTTTCCAAATATCACTTGCTCTTTAATCTGTAAAGAAATATGTGGATAAAGACTATATAGTTCACTCTTCATTGCATGTATATTTGCCTTATTTTGTTCTATCAAGCAGTAGGTAACATCTAATAATAATTATTTTATTGACATTTATCTTTTCATACAATTTACAGGCAAACTTTGAACTCATTAAGAATTTTGCTTATATTCGTTACCCCTCAATATATTACCTTTATAGAGAAAGCAATTGCATCCTTCAGTCTGCATTTTAGTAAAAGGATCCCAGGAGAAACTAAATATTTTTCTTTAAGGGTTTCAAATAATTATCTTTAAAATTTTCTGTTTACACTACATACTTATTTTGAGGTACATAATTGTAGCCAGAGAAAGGCACAAAATTCAAACACTAGGACATTTCAATGGAAATGTTTGCAGTGACATACGGAGTGACCGAGGTTCTAGGATTGCAACAGTTCCAATAAAATGTACTATGTTTGCATTTTGTGTAATTTTATGCTCTGTACAACCAGGAGTTTTCTATAAAGTATGCCAAGCATGTTAACAAATACTATATCTCTTGTATACTTTATGGAAATAAATTATCAATTATCATGTCAACTTATCGGTATTACATATCATTTTTAGCTATATAACTATTATATTGTTTATTATTAGGAGGAGGTGCAGGATTACAAAAACTGTTATGCAGAGGGCTGAGGAGGGATTGTTGAGGTGGTTCAGACATGTAGAGAGGATGCAACAAAATAGAATGACTTTGAGAGTGTATAAATCTATAGTGGAGGGAAGGCTAGGTAGAGGTTGGGCTAGGAAAGGTTGGAGGGAGGGGGTAGAGGTTTTATGGGAGAGCAGCTTGGACTTCCAGCAAGCATGCGTGAGTGTGTTGGGAGCGAATGGAGGCATATGGTTTTAGGGACTTGACGTGCTGTTGAAGTGTGAGCAGGGTAACATTTATGAAGGGATTCAGGGAAACTGAGAGGCCGGACTCGAGTCCTGGAGATGGGAACTACAGTGTCGGCACTCTGAAGAAGGGGTGTTTATGTTGCAGTTTTATAACTGTAGTGTAAGCGTGCCTCTGGCAAGACAGTGATGGAGTGAATGAGGGTGAAAGTTTTTCCTTTTCAGGCCACCCTGTCTTGGTGGGAGACAGCCAATGTGTTAATAAAAAAAATTATTACTATACCTTGAAACAATCTGTTAAAGCATAAAGGAGGTAATGAATATTGTATTTTATTTAAGAGAGTTCTGGTAGATGAAAGGATTTTACTACGAACCATAACACTGTGTACAGGACAGTAATTAATATATGTACAGCAGTGTATGCTTGTATTTGTATGTGTGTGTAAATGTATGTGTATATATCTATATGTATATACATATATACAGACATATAAAATTATGAAGATTTTTTTTTTTTAAAAGTATGGTCTTTCTGTCCTTGTAAGTTTTGTCAAAAAGATTATAGGTGATGTTTATGAAAGTAGGTCTCAGCTTGTGCTTCAACTATATTGCTTAACATTTATTTCTTTTTATTTCTTACCTCTTCAAGGGGGGCTCCTTGGCGTGGTGAAGAGGCTCTTGGTCTGAGGAATTAGCCCTGTCGGTCTTCTTCCTCAGACCGAACCTAATTACCCCCCATTCTCCCCTCCCCTATCCCATCCTCCCCATCCTCCCCTTTTTCCATTCCTCCTCCTCCTCCTCACCCCTCCCTTTTGCCCTTCCTCTTTTTAGCCTTCGTGATTTCTCCCACAGGCGCGCTAGTTCCTAGGTAGGGGAAAGGACACCGGGGTCGATCCCATTCCGTTGAGGTTTCTTGGCGGTGGCGTAGTTTGCCGTGGAATCTGGATTGCCTAGGGATGTCCCGATCCCTCTCCGGTATCCCGGAGTAGCTTTGGGTGTCTTTTGGGCGACGGGTGTATCTCTGGAAGCCACCTTTCGGATTCCGGGGGTGGTGGCTGAAGGAGGTATGCTTTGTGGCGGATATCCGGCCGCCCTCTCTTTTGTCCACCGAGGTAGCTCGGCAGATGTGAGGTTGCTATCCCGGATTGCTGGTTTACTGGCATGAAGGGTAGGGTATGGCACGGGTTCCATGCTGCATCTGCGCTACTAGCGGTGTCGAGTCCTCTTGGGCGCGGAGGGAGATTTCCGGCCCTTTCATTCCTCCTGGGAACTATTCCTCCCCGCTCCCCCCTTTTTTTATTCTTTTTTTTGTTTTTATTTTCTTTTCTTCTTTCTTTTTTTTTCTTAAAAACAAAAAGCAAAGGAGTAACCTAACCATGGCAGCCCTAGTCCATGAAACCACTACCCCCGGGCCCCTTCTTGATACCGCACCCCATTCTGACCCTGCCTTGTGTTTAGACCACTCTTCGGACACTCCTGATGCCCCTGTACCTCTTGCTGGTGCTGTTTCCTCACCCGCTTCAGGTACCGGGGCTTCGACTGACTCCTTCGATTTGTCTGAACTCCGCTCTCCTTTGACTATGCTTCCGGCTTCTCCCTCTACGGTACGGCAATTTTCGAATCGCCCACCCATTTCATGCCGGACCAACTCCGGTCCTACTCCTAAACGCCAACGTCAATCTCCTGATGATGCTCCGTCGTTACCTTCCCATTCTACTCGGAAACGACCGACACGTCAAGCACTCCCTCTCCACGCTCAATTTCGGACCACACAATGGACTAAATTCTTTACTTTAAGACCAACTTCTTCTTCTGCCTACCTTTCTGACCATAGTATTGCCAAAGCGCTCCTGCGTCATGTTGGCAGAGATATTTCATTTCACGCTCTCAAGAGCGGTACGCGCATCGTCACTGTCCAGAATGCTACCCAAGCTCATGATCTTTCTCTCCTTTCGAATATCGATACTACTCCTATCACTATTGAAAAACATCTTTCTCTCAATTCTTGTAGTGGTACTGTCATTCTGCCCCATACCATAGTCCAACAGAATTTCCAGTCATGTGGCAATGACATTTTTGAACAGCTGGAACTCCAGGATCTCCCAATCCTCAAAGTAGACACTTATGTCCTTCCTGCCCGGGGGCGGAGACGTTACCCTTGCAATGTGGCTCGTTTAACTTTTGACAGCCGAGAACTCCCGTCCTCTGTATATGTCGCGGGACATCGGTTACAAGTTCGAAAGGTGATACCTACACCGCAACAATGTAGAAATTGCTGGCGTTTTGGTCACCCAGCGAAATATTGCAGATCTATGGCCGAATGCCCAGTCTGTGGTGCCGACAACCATTCTAATACATCTTGCAGTCAACCTCCATCTTGCCTTAATTGTAATGAAGCTCACCCTTCGTACTCCCGCCGTTGCCAGGTCTACTTAAATGAACGTGAAATCCGTTGCCTCAAAGAGGCAGAAGGTCTCCCTTATGCTATGGCAGTTACTCATCTCCGCCTCCAAGGGAGACTACCCCGTGTTTCTTATTCTCGTGTTTCCAAACATCCCCCCACTTCTGGGGTCCCATCTTCTGCAGCCTCCTCTGTTGTTACCCCTCCCATAGCCATTACGGCATCTAATCCTTTTGCTGTCCTTGGCTCTGACGTCCCGACTACAACTCAGTCTGTTCTCGCATCTTCGCGTCCTTCCTCACAAGCCCCAGTATCGACAAGACCTCGTACGACACCTAATACCAATCGCCCCTCTACTCAGAAGTCCAAAAAATCCACATTGCTCAAATCTTCTTTGCCCCTTCCTTCCCTTCTTCCACCTCCACACGTTACCTTTCCAGTCTCTGTACCTAGTTCTTCCCCTCTCTCTGGCTCTATTACAAGTGTGGAGATTCACCCTCCTCCTCGTACTATGCCTTCCACCCCCGTCCCCTCCCAAGTTTCTCCCTCTTCTGTCACCTCCCAGGTTTCTACCTCTTCTGTCCCCCCCCACACTTCATCTCCAGTCCCTTACACTTTTCCCTCCCCCTCTACTTTGGTACAGTCCATTACTGTCCCAATCTTTACTCACCCTCCTCCTCCTATCTCCAATATGGTTTCCCATACATCTTTGAATTCAGAAACACTTGAAGCCATTTCAGAATATATTGCAGAGACTAAACCTTCAATGGACACTGATTCACTTCCTGTTCCTTCTCTTCCCTCTCCTCCATCTTCACAACCCCATTCTTCGCAACGCTCCGTTCCTTCGCTACTTGAACATCTTCCAATGCCACCACACGTTGACTTTTCTAACCCCTCTAGTCCGTAGGTGCCTTTACCTACAGATTCCTGATATTTTCTTCATCGCCAATCATGGCCTATTTACAGTGGAATATCCGCGGCCTCAGGGGTAATCGGGGTGAGCTTCAGATGTTGCTTTCCAGGTTTTCCCCTGTTGGTGCTTGCTTACAAGAACCAAAATTACACTCGGCTGTTTTCCAACCTATCTCAGGCTATAATTTATTGTATTCTTCGGATCCTTTCTCAGATGGGACCTTTAATGAAAGTGCCCTTCTTCTACGCAATGATATTCCGTACTGTCAACTATTTGTCCATACCTCGCTGCATTACACTGCAGCCCGTATCCACTTGAATAAGTGGTTTACAATATGTTCTTTATATCTCTCTCCTTCTCGAGCATTTTCTATCCCAGACTTTGCCTTTCTTGTTTCATCCTTACCACCACCACTTCTGTTACTTGGTGATTTTAATGCCCACCATTTCCTCTGGGGGGGGTCTCATTGTGACTCACGTGGCATTCAGTTGGAGGCTTTTCTTGCCTCTCACCCCCTCCATGTTTTAAATACGGGTACTCCCACCCATTTTGATCCTCGTACTCATACTCTCTCTTGCATCGATCTATCAGTCTGCTCTTCCTCCACTGCACTAGACTTCACCTGGTCTGTTCTACCAGACTTACATGACAGCGATCATTTTCCGATCATTCTTACTTCACCTTCCTATTCACCACCTTCCCGTAGCCCTCGCTGGCAATTTGATCGGGCAAATTGGGATCTTTACTCACACCTCACTGCTTTTAGTGAGGTTCCTTCTTCATCCTCCATTGATGAGCTCCTACACATCTTCTCGACATCAGTTTATACCGCAGCTTCTCATTCTATACCCCAAACCTCAGGCAGGCATTCTCAGAAGTGCGTGCCTTGGTGGTCTCCTGCTTGTGCTCGTGCAGTACGTTTGAAACGTGCTGCATGGGGCAGGTACCGGTACAATAGAACCGCTGAGAGACTTGTTGATTTTAAGCAGAAGCGTGCGATCGCTCGCCGTGTCATCCGTGAAGCTAAACGCACTTGTTGGCGAGACTATGTTTCCACCATCACCTCTGCTTCTTCTATGAGTGCAGTCTGGAAAAAAGTGAGGAAATTGAGTGGTAAATACTCTCCTGACCCGGCTCCTGTTCTACGGGTCACTGGTGTTGATATAGCAAACCCTCTCGACGTTGCCATTGAACTTGGCACACATCTGGTCCGTATTTCCCGAGGGCTCCATCTATGCCCCTCGTTTCTTTCCTCAAAGTCTGCCAGAGAGTTAGTACCCTTGGACTTTTCTTCTCTCGGAGAAGAACAGTATAATGTGCCTTTTACACTTCAAGAACTGGAGGCAACGCTCTCAGATTGCCTATCATCGGCAGCTGGGCCTGATGACATTCATATTCGTATGTTACAACATTTACATCGGTCAGCCCTTGTAGTCCTCTTACACCTCTTCAATCTTATTTGGGCACAAGGAGTTCTTCCCCAGCTGTGGAAATCTGCCATTGTTCTCCCTTTCCGCAAACCGGGTACTACAGGACATGATGCCTCCCACTATCGCCCCATCGCTCTTACAAGTGCAGTTTGCAAAGTGATGGAACGCCTCGTAAATCGACGTTTAATGTGGTATTTAGAGACTCACAACAGTCTCTCCGCTAGTCAATATGGCTTTCGTAAGGGTCGTTCTACCATAGACCCCTTACTACGCTTGGATACGTATGTTCGTAATGCCTTTGCGAATAATCACTCAGTTATTGCCATATTTTTTGACCTTGAGAAGGCATATGACACAACTTGGAGGTATAATATTTTGGCCCAGGCCCATTCCTTAGGCCTCCGAGGCAATCTACCATCCTTCCTTAAGAACTTTTTAACTGACAGACATTTCCGTGTTCGAGTCAATAATGTTCTTTCCCCGGACTTCGTCCAAGCTGAAGGTGTCCCTCAGGGATGTGTTCTAAGCACAACACTTTTTCTCCTTGCTATAAATGATTTGGCCTCTGTTCTTCCACCCAATATTTGGTCATCACTCTATGTTGATGACTTCGCTATTGCTTGTGCAGGCGCTGACTGTCACCTTATTGCAGTTTCTCTCCAGCATGCGGTCGACCGTGTTTCCACTTGGGCCACCACACATGGGTTTAAATTTTCAAGTACCAAAACTCACCAAATTACTTTCACTAGACGCTCTGTTATCTCCGATCATCCTTTGTATCTCTATGTCTCCCGAATCCCCGAACGTGATACAGTCAGGTTTCTAGGCCTTCTCTTTGACCGTCGGTTAACCTGGAAACCCCACATTACCTCTCTGAAGGCAACTTGTCACAGCCGGCTAAACCTTCTTAAAACCCTTGCTCATCTTTCCTGGGGAGCTGATCGTCGAACTCTGCTTCGCCTACATTCAGCCCTCGTTTTATCGAAACTCGATTATGGTGACCAGATTTATTCCGCGGCCTCTCCTGCTACTCTCTCTAGCCTTAACTCTATCCATCACCAAGGCTTACGTTTGTGCCTTGGTGCTTTTCGCTCTTCCCCTGTTGAGAGCCTCTATACAGAAGCAAATGTTCCATCCTTGTCTGATCGCCGTGATGCCCATTGCCTTCGTTACTATGGACGCTCTCACGATCTACACAATCCTTCCATTTATAGAATGGTCACCGATATTAGTAGACATTCTTTATTCGTTCGCCGCCCCTGTTTGCTCCGTCCCTTTTCTCTTCGCCTACTTTCACTCTTGTCTTCCCTTCAGTTACCACCTTTATATGTTCATGTAGCATCTCACTTTTCCCTACCCCCCTGGGAAGTTCCAGCTGTTCGGGTCTGTTCTTTCTCACTCCCTTGCTCGAAAGCTCAACTGCCTACGGTGGCTTCCCGCTCTCTTTTTCTTGATCACTTCCACTCTCATTCTCATGCCACCGCTGTGTACACAGATGGCTCTAAGTCTTCAGACGGCGTCGGATTCGCAGCAGTGTTTCCGGACAGCGTCGTACGAGGGCATTTACTATCTTCAGCTAGCATTTTTACTGCTGAACTGTATGCCATTCTTGCAGCACTTATTCGTATCGCATCTATGCCTGTGTCATCATTTGTAGTAGTCTCAGACTCCCTTAGTGCTCTACAGGCTATACGAAAATTTGATACATCTCATCCCCTAGTTCTCCGTATCCAACTTTGGCTACGCCGTATCTCTACCAAACATAAAGATATTGTTTTTTGTTGGGTCCCTGGTCATGTCGACGTACAGGGCAATGAACAGGCAGACACTGCTGCGCGGTCAGCAGTATATGACCTACCAATTTCCTATCGAGGTGTTCCATTTCTGGACTATTTTGCTGCAATAGCTACCCACCTTCGCACCCGTTGGCAACAACGTTGGTCAACTCTGCTCGGTAACAAACTTCATTCTATTAAACCGAGCATAGGTTACTGGCCGTCTTCTTGTCATCAGTGCCGAGGTTGGGAGACCACTCTCTCCCGCCTTCGCATTGGCCACACTCGTCTTACTCATGGGTATCTCATGGAGAGGCACCCTGTTCCTCTCTGTGAGCAGTGTCAAGTTCCAGTATCGATTAGCCACATTCTGTTAGACTGCCCTCTCTATCAACGAGCACGCAGAATTTACCTCCAACGTCGTCTTCGTTCTCCTACTCTCTCTTTACCTTCCCTTCTTGCTGATGGACCCTCCTTTAATCCTGACTCTCTCATTGACTTCTTGACAACGACTGATTTACTCCACAAACTCTGATGATACTTTTCGCACTCCCCTCAGCCCTTTCTGGTTCAGTCTCTTGCTGCCCTTTACCCTTTCACCATCCACTGCCCCGCTGTTATCCGTAACCTGTTGCTCATCCATCTCCCTTTTGCCACCTGATGCCCTCGCTTCCTTCCTGCCCTGCAGCGCTGTATAGTCCTTGTGGCTTAGCGCTTCTTTTTGATTATAATAAATAATTTTTATTTCTTACATCTGTTGTCACACATTGTATTTCATTTACATTAATAAATGTAATCAATATTCATTACTGTGTGTGTGTCCTCAAAAAGACTAAAATTTATTTATATTCAGTGCTTGTGTGTAAGACCTTTTTTGGGAACTTGATAGATGTGTAAGCACTAATAGCTTAAGTTGCCACAGTATGTGCTTGACATTTATTATTTATATGACCCCTCAAAGAAGGTTCTTTGATGCCAATGAGGGGCTCTTGATTAGACCCGTGCCTCAAAAACTTAAATTGAGCCAGGATACTTTTTATTCCTTCTGGCTCTGTATGACCCCTATGGGTTTAGCACTCCCCCATGAATGTAATATCAAACTGAAATTTAAATAGGCAGTCATGTGGTGGTGCCCATACCTAAAAGATACGTCAATGAGTTAGAAAAGGTCCAGAGATCTACAAAATGGCTGCCAGTTAAAAAAAAAAGATAAGATACAAAACGGAAAAAACTGAAGATGCCCAAGCCGACTGACAAGGTCAAAAAAATATAGATCAGATAAAAATACATACATGTATCTTTATTCAACAGATAAGAGAGACCACAGTCAAACGAGATAAAGTGCAGCTGAAGAGTTGCTATAACCTGTCACTCCATTGTTATCCTTCCCATCTCGGGCTGTTTTATTATATTCATTGGATCCTTTTCTTGATGGAACCTTGAATGATGGTGCACTTCTTATACGTGCCAGTATTACATACCATCAGCTCTCTGTTCATACTTAACTGCATTACACTGCAGCCCGCATCCACTTGAATAAGTGGTATACAATCTGTTCTTTGCATCTTTCTCCTTCTCCGGCATTATCTCCCCTCAAGGAAGGTTCCTTGATGTTGGTGAGGGGCTCTTGATTTAGGGAATTGGATGTGTGCTCCAGTTCCCCGAATTAAGCCTGAATGCCTTCCACATCCCCTCCCCCCCAGGCGCTGTATAATCCTCCGGGTTTAGCGCTTCCCCCTTGATTATAATAATCGAGCATTATCCATGTCAGGTGTTGTATTTCTGGTTACTTCCTTACTACCATCCCTTCTGTTGCTTGATTATTTTAATACTCACCATTTCCTCTGGTGGGGGTCTCACTATGTCTTGCATGTAATTCAGATGGAGGCTTTTATCACTTCTCTCCCCTTCCATGTTTTAAATACAGGTACTCCCACCCATTTTGATCCTCATACTCAATCTCTCTCTTGCATCGATCTCTCGGTTTGCTCTTCCTCAACTGCACTAGACTTTACTTGGTCTGTCCTCTCGGACTTGCACGACAGCAATCATTTTTCAAGTATCCTTACTTTTCATTTGTACTCACCACCACCTCACAGCTCATGCTGGCAGTTTGACCAAGCAAATTGAGACCTTTATTCACATCAAACTGCTTTTAGTGAGGATCCTTTTTCGTCCTCCACTGATGAACTCTTACAACTTCTCGACCTCAGTTTAATCCGCAGCTTCACATTCTATGCCCCAAACCCTGGGCAGGCTCTCTGAGGTGCGTACCTTGGTGGTCTCCTGCCTGTGCTCGTGCAGTATGGTTCAAACGCGCTGCGTGGGGCACATGCCAGTACAATAGGACCTCAGAGCGCCTCCTTGATTTTAGTGGGTTAGAGCAGCCGCCCGCCGTGCCATCCGTGAAGCAAAATGTACTTGTTGGCAGGATTATGTCTCTACCGTCACTTCGGCTTCCTCTATGAGTGCAGTCTGGAAAAAAGTACAGAAACCTAGTGCCAAATACACTCCCAACTCAGCTTCTGTCCTTCGGGTTGCCAATGTCGCTGTAGCTAAGCTTGACGTTGCCACTGAACTTGGTCATCATCTTGTCCGTATCTCCCAGGGGCTCCATCTCCGTCCGTCTTTTCTTTCCTCCAAATCTGTCAGAGAATCTGAGCTCTTAACCTCATCCTTCATAAAACCGTCTGCTGACAAGTCAACTCCCAAATATCTGAACACACACTTCTATACTCCTTCCAAGGCGATATCCAATTTTACTTTTATCAAAATAATTTGATACCCTCATCTCCTTACTCTTATCTATGTTCACTTTCAACTTTCTACCTTTACAAACACACACACACACACACACAGGAGCAGGTGAGCAGGAAGGATAAACCAAGAAGCATAGGGGTAATAACTAGGGAAGGGACTGAAGGAAGGAACACTCCACGGGAAGGAACTAAAACACATCAGAGGATGCAATGGGAGTCACAGTGGGAGGTGGAAAGGGAAAGATCCGTGTTTGTCTATGGGCTAGACGAAGCTAAAGGGGAAACTTATGATGAAAGAAAGCAGGAGGAGAAAAAAGCGATTGAAGATATCATGAAAGTGATAGGCGAGGGGGACATGACCCAGGTGGCAAATTTTCGGATAATTGGGTGGTTCACAAAGAAAAGGAATCGGCCTCTCAAAGTAATTTTCAAGGCAGAATCAACCCGAACCATGATCCTGCAGGAGAAAGCACGGCTGAGAGGCAAGCAGGAGTTCCGGAGTGTGTACCTCGAGCGAGACAGAACACAGGACGAAAGGAAGACAATGAAAGAGAGAGTTCAAAAACGAAAGGAGAAGCGGGAGGAAACGAAAAAGGAGAGCAGAATAATCCAGGATCAAATGGAAGGACAAGCGCACCCCCCAGAAAGACCTGCAGAAGGACTCCAGCCACGACACCCCCAAGGCAACTGAACAATCCAAACCAACCATCACACACCGATCCCTCTGTTTCCAACCCCCGCACCACAGTTACAGTATTAGAACAGAAGTTGAAGGTTTGGTACACAAATGCAGATGGATTAACGAAAAAACATGAGGAATGGCAAGAAAGAATCAATGAGAAGTCCCCAGACATCATAGTAGTTACAGAAACAAAACTCATGGAGACAACAGATGCAATCTTCCCACCAGGATACCAGATCATGAGGAAAGATAGAAGGGGCAGGGGGGGAGGTGGGGTTGCTCTGCTCGTAAAAGCGCTGTATAGCCCTTGTGGCTTAGCGCTTCTTTTTGATTATAATAATAATCTGCTCGTAAAAAACAGATGGAAATTCGAGAAAATGGAAGGAATAGATGAGACGGGAGAAAGAGACTACATAGCAGGTACACTTCAGTCTGGGGAACACAAAGTGGTCATTGCAGTGATGTATAATCCACCACAGAACTGCAGGAGGCCAAGAGAGGAATATGAAGAGAGCAACAGAGCAATGGTGGACACACTTGCTGAGGTGGCAAGAAGAGCTCACTCCAGCAGAGCAAAGTTGCTGGTTATGGGGGATTTCAACCACAAGGAGATTGACTGGGAAAACCTGGAGCCACATGGGGGTCCTGAAACATGGAGAGCCAGGATGTTGGACGTGGTGCTGGAAAACCTCATGCACCAACATGTTAAGGACACTACCAGAGTGAGAGGGGAGGATGAACCAGCAAGATTGGACCTTGTGTTCACCCTGGGCAGCTCGGATATTGAGGACATCAAGTATGAGAGTCCCCTAGGAGCTAGCGACCACGTGGTTCTGTGCTTTGAATACATAGTAGAACTGCAAGTGGAGAGAATAACAGGAGTTGAATGGGAAAAGCCTGACTATAAAAGAGGGGACTACATAGGGTTGACCCCTCAAGGAAGGTTCCTTGATGTTGGTGAGGGGCTCTTGATTTAGGGAATTGGATCTGTGCTCCAGTTCCCCGAATTAAGCCTGAATGCCTTCCACATCCCCCCCCAGGCGCTGTATAATCCTCCGGGTTTAGCGCTTCCCCCTTGATTATAATAATAATAATACATAGGGTTGAAGAACTTCCTGCGGGAGGTCCAGTGGGACAGTGAACTGGCAGGAAAGCCAGTAAATGAAATGATGGAATATGTAACAACAAAATGCAAGGAGGCAGTGGAAAGGTTTATTCCCAAGGGCAACAGTAACAACGGGAAGACCAGAACGAGCCCCTGGTTTACCCGACGGTGTAAGGAGGCAAAAACAAAGTGCAATAGAGAATGGAAAAAGTACAGAAGGCAGAGAACACACGAAAATAGGGAGATCAGTCGCAGAGCCAGGAATGAGTACGCACAGGTAAGGAGGGAGGCCCAGCAACAGTATGAAAATGACATAGCATCGAGAATCAAGACTGACCCGAAACTGTTGTATAGCCACATCAGGAGGAAGACAACAGTCAAAGACCAGGTGATCAGATTAAGGACAGAAGGTGGAGAACTCACAAGAAATGATCAGGAGGTATGTGAGGAGCTGAACAGGAGATTTAAGGAAGTTTTTACAGTAGAGACAGGAAGGGCTGTGGGAAGACAGCACAGAAGGGAACATCAAGAGGGAATATACCAACAAGTGTTGGATGACATACGAACAACTGAGGAGGAGGTGAAGAAGCTCTTAAGTGACCTTGACACCTCAAAGGCGATGGGACCGGACAACATCTCCCCATGGGTCCTTAGAGAAGGAGCAGAGATGCTGTGCATGCCTCTAACCACAATCTTCAACACATCCCTTGAAACTGGGCAACTACCTGAGAAATGGAAGACAGCTAATGTAGTCCCCATATTTAAGAAAGGAAACAGAAACGAGGCACTAAACTACAGACCTGTGTCTCTGACATGTATTGTGTGCAAAGTCATGGAGAAGATTATCAGGAGGAGAGTGGTCGAACACCTGGAAAGGAACAAGATTATAAATGAAAACCAGCATGGGTTCATGGAAGGCAAATCTTGTATCACAAACCTCCTGGAGTTTTATGACAAGGTAACAGAAGTAAGACACGAGAGAGAGGGGTGGGTAGATTGTGTTTTCCTAGACTGCAGGAAGGCCTTTGACACAGTTCCCCACAAGAGATTAGTGCAGAAGCTGGAGGATCAGGCGCACGTAAAAGGGAGGGCACTGCAATGGATAAGGGAATACCTGACAGGGAGGCAGAAACGAGTCATGGTACGTGAAGAGGTATCACAGTGGGCGCCTGTTACGAGCGGGGTCCCACAGGGGTCAGTTCTAGGACCAGTGCTATTTTTGATATATGTGAACGACATGATGGAAGGAATAGACTCTGAAGTGTCCCTGTTCGCAGATGACGTGAAGTTGATGAGAAGAATTAAATCGGACGAGGATGAGGCAGGACTGCAAAGAGACCTGGACAGGCTGGACATGTGGTCCAGCAACTGGCTTCTCGAATTCAATCCAGCCAAATGCAAAGTCATGAAGATTGGGGAGGGGCAAAGAAGACCGCAGACAGAGTATAGGCTAGGTGGACAAAGACTACAGACCTCACTCAGGGAGAAAGACCTTGGGGTGACCATAACACCGAGCACATCACCGGAGGCACACATCAACCAAATAACCGCTGCAGCATACGGGCGCCTGGCAAACCTGAGAATAGCGTTCCGATACCTTAATAAAGAATCGTTCAAGACACTGTACACTGTGTATGTTAGGCCCATACTGGAGTATGCAGCACCAGTCTGGAACCCACACCTGGTCAAGCACGTCAAGAAGTTAGAGAAAGTACAAAGGTTTGCAACAAGGCTAGTCCCAGAGCTCAAGGGAATGTCGTACGAGGAAAGGTTAAGGGAAATCGGACTGACGACACTGGAGGACAGAAGGGTCAGGGGAGACATGATAACGACATACAAGATACTGTGGGGAATAGACAAGGTGGACAGAGATAGGATGTTCCAGAGAGGGGACACAGGGACAAGGGGTCACAACTGGAAGCTGAAGACTCAGACGAGTCACAGGGACGTTAGGAAGTATTTCTTCAGTCATAGAGTTGTCAGCAAGTGGAATAGCCTAGCAAGTGAAGTAGTGGAGGCAGGAACCATACATAGTTTTAAGAAAAGGTATGACAAAGCTCAGGAAGCAGAGAGAGAGAGGATCCAGTAGCGATCAGTGAAGAGGCGGGGCCAGGAGCTGAGTCTCGACCCCTGCAACCACAATTAGTTGAGTACAATTAGGTGAGTACACACACACACCCGAACTCGTCCACTAACCTTTCCAACTTTTCTTTAGAATCTCCCAAAAGCACAGTATCGTCAACAAAAAGGAACTGTCAACTCCCATTTTGTGTTTGATTCCCCATACTTTACCTCTTCAAGGGGGGCTCCTTGTTGTGGTGAAGAGGCTCTTGGTCTGAGGAATCAGACCTGTCGGTCTCCTTCCTCAGACCGAACCTAATTACCCCCCAATCCCCCCCTCCCTATCCCATCCTCCCCTTTTTCCTTTCCTCCTCCTCCCCACCCCTCCCTTTTGCCCTTCCTCTTTTTGGCCTTTGGGATTTCTCCCACAGGCACGCTAGTTCCTAGGTAGGGGAAAGAATACCGGGGTCCATCCCATACCGTTGAGGTTCTTGGCGGTGGCGTAGTTTGCCATGGAATCTGGATCGCCTGGGGATGTCCCGATCCCTCTCCGGTATCCCGGAGTAGCTTTAGGTGTCTTTCGGGCGACGGGTGTATCTCTGGAAGCCACCTTTCGGATTCCAGGGGTGGTGGCCGAAGGAGGTATGCTTTGTGGCGGATATCCGGCCGCCCTCTCTTTTGTCCACCGAGGTAGCTCGGCAGATGTGAGGTTGCTATCCCCGATTGCTGGTTTACTGGCATGAAGGGTAGGGTATGGCACGGGTTCCATGCTGCATCTGCGCTACTAGCGGTGCTGAGGTCCTCTTGGGCGCGGAGAGAGATTTCCGACCCCTTCATTCCTCCTGGGAACTATTCCTCCCCGCTCCCCCCTTTTTTATTCTTTTTTTTATTTTTATTTTCTTTTCTTTTCTTTTTTTTTCTTAAAAAACAAAAAGCAAAGGAGTAACCTAACCATGGAGAACCCAATCCATGAACCCACTACCCCCGGGCCCCTTCTTGATACCGCACCCCATTCTGACCCTGCCTTGTTTTTGGACCACTCTTCGGACACTCCTGATGCCCCTGTACCTCTTGCTGGTGCTGTTTCCTCACCCGCTTCAGGTACCGGGGCTTCCACTGACTCTTCGATTTGTCTGACCTCCGCTCTCCTTTGACTATGCTTCCGGCCTCTCCCTCTACGATACAGCAATTTTCAAATCACCAGCCCATTTCACGCCAGACCAACTCCGGTCCTGCTCCTAAACGCCAACGTCAATCTCCTGATGATGCTCCTTCGTTACCTTCCCATTCTACTCGGAAAAGACCGACACGTCATGCACTCCCTCTCCACGCTCAGTTTCGGACCACACAATGGACTAAATTCTTTACTTTAAGACCGACTTCTTCTTCTGCCTATCTTTCTGACCATAGTATTGGCAAAGCGCTCCTGCGTCATGTTGGTAGAGATATTTCATTTCATGCTCTCAAGAGCGGTATGCGCATCGTCACTGTCCAGAATGCTACCCAAGCTCATGATCTTTCTCTCCTTTCGAATATCGATACTACTATCACAATTGAAAAACATTTTTCTCTCAATTCTTGTAGTGGTACTGTCATTCTGCCCCATACCATAGTCCAACAGAATTTCCAGTCATGTGGCAATGACATTTTTGAACAGCTGGAACTCCAGGATCTCCCAATCCTCAAAGTAGACACTTATGTCCTTCCTGCCCGTGGGCGGAGACGTTACCCTTGCAATGTGGCTCGTTTAACTTTTGACAGCCGAGAACTCCCGTCCTCTGTATATGTCGCGGGACATCGGTTACAAGTTTGAAAGGTGATACCTACACCGCAACAGTGTAGAAATTGCTGGCGTTTTGATCACCCAGCGAAATATTGCAGATCTATAGCCGAATGCCCAGTCTGTGGTGCCGACGACCATTCTAATACATCTTACAGTCAACCTCCATCTTGCCTTAATTGTAATGAAGCTCACCCTTCGTACTCCCGCTGTTGCCAAGTCTACTTAAATGAACGTGAAATCCGTTGCCTCAAAGAGGCAGAAGGTCTCCCTTATGCTATGGCAGTTACTCATCTCTGCCTCCAAGGGAGACTACCCCGTGTTTCTTATTCTCGTGTTTCAAAACATCCCCCCACTTCTGGGGTCCCATCTTCTGCAGCCTCCTCTGTTGTTACCCCTCCCATGGCCACTCTGGCATCTAATCCTTTTGCTGTCCTTGGCTCTGACGTCCCTACTACAACTCAGTCTGTTCTCACATCTTCGCGTCCTTCCTCACAAGCCCCAGTATCGACAAGACCCCATACGACACCTAATACCAATCGCCCCTCTACTTCTCAGAAGTCCAAAAAATCCACATTGCTCAAATCTTCTTTGCCCCTTCCTTCCCTTCTTCCACCTCCACACTTTACCTTTCCAGTCTCTGTGCCTAGTTCTTCCCCTCTCTCTCTGGCTCTATTACAAGTGTGGAGATTCACCCTCCTCCTCGAACTATGCCTTCCACCCCCATCCCCTCCCAAGTTTCTCCCTCTTCTGCCACCTCCCAGGTTTCTGCCTCTTCTGTCCCCCCCCCACACTTCATATCCAGTCCCTTACACTCTTTTGTCCCCCTCTACTTTGGTACAGTCCATTACTGTCCCAATCTTTACTCACCCTCCCCCTTCTATCTCTAATATGGTCTCCCATACATCTTTGAATTCAGAAACACTTGAAGCCATTTCAGAATATATTGCAGAGATTAAAGCTTCAATGGACACTGATTCACTTCCTGTTCCTTCTCTTCCCCCTCCTCCTTCTTCACAACCCCATTCTTCGCAACGCTCCGTTCCTTCGCTGCTTGAACGTCTTCCAATGCCACCACACATTGACTTTTCTAACCCCTCTAGTCCGTAGGTGCCTTTCCCTACGGATTCCTGGTATTTTCTTCATCGCCAATCATGGCCTATTTACAGTGGAATATCCGCGGCCTCAGGGGTAATCGGGGTGAGCTTCAGGTGTTGCTTTCCAGGTTTTCCCCTGTTGGTGCTTGCTTACAAGAACCAAAATTACACTCAGCTGTTTTCCAACCTATCTCAGGCTATAATTTATTGTATTCTTCAGATCCTTTCTCAGATGGGACCTTTAATGAAAGTGCCCTTCTTCTACGCAATGATATTCCGTACTGTCAACTATTTGTCCATACCTCGCTGCATTACACTGCAGCCCGTATCCACTTGAATAAGTGGTTTACAATATGTTCTTTATATCTCTCTCCTTCTCGAGCATTTTCTATCCCAGACTTTGCCTTTCTTGTTTCATCCTTACCACCACCACTTCTGTTACTTGGTGATTTTAACGCCCACCATTTCCTCTGGGGGGGGGTCTCATTGTGACTCACGTGGCATCCAGTTGGAGGCTTTTCTCACCTCTCACCCCCTCCATGTTTTAAATACGGGTACTCCCACCCATTTTGATCCTCGTACTCATACTCTCTCTTGCATCGATCTATCAGTCTGCTCTTCCTCCACTGCACTAGACTTCACCTGGTCTGTTCTACCGGACTTACATGACAGCGATCATTTTCCAATCATTCTTACTTCTCCTTCATATTCACCACCTTTCCATAGCCCTCGCTGGCAATTTGATCGGGCAAATTGGGACCTTTACTCGCAGCTCACTGCTTTTAGTGAGGTTCCTTCTTCATCCTCCATTGATGAGCTCCTACACCTCTTCTCGACGTCAGTTTATACCGCAGCTTCTCATTCTATACCCCAAACCTCAGGCAAGCATTCTCAGAAGTGCGTGCCTTGGTGGTCTCCTGCTTGTGCTTGTGCAGTACGTTTGAAACGCGCTGCATGGGGCAGGTACCGATACAATAGAACCAATGAGAGACTTCTTGATTTTAAGCAGAAGCGTGCGATCGCTCGCCGTGTCATCCGTGATGCTAAACGCACTTGCTGGCGAGACTATGTTTCCACCATCACCTCTGCTTCCTCTATGAGTGCAGTCTGGAAAAAAGTGAGGAAATTGAGTGGTAAATACTCTCCTGACCCGGCTCCTGTTCTACGGGTCGCCGGTATTGATGTAGCAAACCCTCTTGACGTTGCCATTGAAATTGGCACTCGTCTGGTTCGTATTTCCCGGGGGCTCCATCTATGTCCCTCGTTTCTTTCCTCAAAGTCTGCCAGAGAGTTAGTACCCTTGGACTTTTCTTCTCTCAGAGAAGAACAGTATAATGTGCCTTTTACACTTCAGGAACTGGAGGCAACACTCTCAGCTTGCCGATCATCGGCAGCTGGACCTGACGACATTCATATTCGTATGTTACAACATTTACATCAGTCAGCCCTTGTAGTCCTCTTACACCTCTTCAATCTTATTTGGGCACAAGGCGTTCTTCCCCAGCTGTGGAAATCTGCCATTGTTCTCCCTTTCCGCAAGCCGGGTACTACAGGACATGATGCCTCCCACTATCGTCCCATCGCTCTTACTAGTGCAGTTTGCAAAGTGATGGAACGTCTGGTAAATCGCCGTTTAATGTGGTATTTAGAGACACACAACAGTCTCTCCGCTAGTCAATATGGCTTTCGTAAGGGCCGTTCTACCATAGACCCCTTACTACGCTTGGATACGTATGTTCGTAATGCCTTTGCAAATAATCACTCAGTTATTGCCATATTTATACTTACTTTATTATACTTAGAGGTATAATATTTTGGCCCAAGAGCACTCCTTAGGCCTCCGAGACAATCTACCATCCTTCCTTAAGAACTTTTTAACTGACAGACACTTTCGTGTTCGAGTCAATAATGTGCTTTCCCCGGACTTCGTCCAAGCTGAAGGTGTCCCTCAGGGATGTGTTCTAAGCACAACACTTTTTCTCCTTGCTATAAATGATTTGGCCTCTGTTCTTCCACCCAATATTTGGTCATCACTCTATGTTGATGACTTCGCTATTGCTTGTGCAGGCGCTGACTGTCATCTCATTGCAGTTTCTCTCCAGCATGCGGTCGACCGTGTTTCCACTTGGGCCACCACGCATGGGTTTAAATTTTCCAGTACCAAAACTCACCAAATTACTTTCACTAGATGCTCTGTCATCTCCGATCATCCTTTGTATCTCTATGGCTCTCGTATCCCCGAACGTGATACAGTCAGGTTTCTAGGCCTCCTCTTTGACCATAGGTTATCCTGGAAACCTCACATTACCTCTCTGAAGGCAACTTGTCACAGCCGGCTAAACCTTCTTAAAATCCTTGCTCATCTTTCCTGGGGAGCTGATCGTCGAACTCTGCTTCGCCTACATTCAACCCTCGTTTTATCGAAACTCGATTATGGTGACCAGATTTATTCAGCGGCCTCTCCTGCTACTCTCTCTAGCCTTAACCCCATCCATCACCAAGGATTACGTTTATGCCTTGGTGCTTTTCGCTCTTCCCCTGTTGAGAGCCTCTATGCAGAAGCGAATGTTCCATCCTTGTCTGATCGCCGTGATGCCCATTGCCTTCACTACTATGTACGCTCTCACGATCTCCACAATCCTTCCATTTATAGAATGGTCACCGATATTAGTAGACATTCTTTATTTGTTCGCCGCCCCTGTTTGCTCCGTCCCTTTTCTCTTCGCCTACATTCGCTCTTGTCTTCCCTTCAGTTACCACCTTTATATGTTCATGTAGCATCTCACTTTTCTCTACCCCCCTGGGAAGTTCCAGCTGTTCGGGTCTGTTCTTTCTCACTCCCTTGCTCGAAAGCCCAACTGCCTACGGTGGCTTCCCGCTCTCTTTTTCTTGATCACTTCCACTCTCATTCTCATGCCATCGCTGTGTACACAGATGGCTCTAAGTCTTCAGACGGTGTCGGATTCGCAGCAGTGTTTCCGGACAGCGTCGTGCGAGGGCATTTACTATCTTCGGCTAGCATTTTTACTGCTGAATTGTATGCCATTCTTGCAGCACTTATTCGTATCGCATCTATGCCTGTGTCATCATTTGTGGTAGTCTCAGACTCCCTTAGTGCTCTACAGGCTGTACGAAAATTTGATACATCTCACCCCCTAGTTCTCCGTATCCAACTTTGGCTACGCCGTATCTCTACCAAGCATAAAGATATTGTTTTTTGTTGGGTCCCTGGTCATGTCGACGTACAGGGCAATGAACAGGCAGACACTGCTGCGCGGTCAGCAGTACATGACCTACCAATTTCCTATAGAGGTGTTCCATTTCTGGACTATTTTGCTGCAATAGCTACCCACCTTCACACCCGTTGGCAACAACGTTGGTCAACTCTGCTCGGTAACAAACTTCATTCTATTAAACCGAGCATAGGTTACTGGCCGTCTTCTTGTCATCAGCGACGAGGTTGGGAGACCACTCTCTCCCACCTTCGCATTGGCCACACTCGTCTTACTCATGGGTATCTCATGGAGAGGCACCCTGTTCCTCTCTGTGAGCAGTGTCAAGTTCCAGTATCGATTAGCCACATTCTGTTAGACTGCCCTCTCTATCAACGAGCACGCAGAATTTACCTCCAACGTCGTCTTCGTTCTACTACTCTCTCTTTACCTTCCCTTCTTGCTGATGGACCCTCCTTTAATCCTGACTCTCTCATTGACTTCTTGACAACGACTGATTTACTCCACAAACTCTGATGATGATACCTTTCGCACTCCCCTCAGCCCTTTCTAGTTCAGTCTCTTGCTGCCCTTTACCCTTTCACCATCCACTGCCCCGCTGTTATCCGTAACCTATTACTCATCCATCTCCCTTTTGCCACCTGATGCCCTCGCTTCCTTCCTGCCCTGCAGCGCTGTATAGCCCTTGTGGCTTAGCGCTTCTTTTTTATTATAATAATCCCCATACTTTAATCCCACACTAGCATTTACTTTTACTTCTCCATCTATAAATATGTTAACCATGGTGACATTACACATCCCTGAGAAGTAATCTCCCTCTCTTCTACACTCGAACCTGAGCCTCACTATCCTCATAAAAACTCTTTACATCATTTAGTAACTTATTACTTATTCCATACACTTGCAACTGCCACATTGCTTCACTAAATCCATAAATACAATGAAAACTTCCCTATCTTTTTTTTTTAAGTATTGTTCTATCTAGGCTGGAATATTGCTGCACATTAACAGCACCTTTCAAGGCAGGTGAAATTGCTGACCTAGAAAATGTACAGAGAACCTTCATGGCGCGCATAACGGAGATAAAACACCTCAATTACTGGGACCGCTTGAAGTTCCTAAACCTGTATTCCCTGGAACGCAGGCGGGAGAGATACATGATTATATACACCTGGAAAATCCTAGAGGGACTAGTACCGAACTTGCACACGAAAATCACTCACTACGAAAGCAAAAGACTTGGCAGACGATGCAATATCCCCCCAATGAAAAGCAGGGGTGTCACTAGCACGTTAAGAGACCATACAATAAGTGTCAGGGGCCCGAGACTGTTCAACTGCCTCCCACCCCTCAGGGAAGGTTCCTTGATGTTGGTGAGGGGCTCTTGATTTAGGGAATTGGATCTGTGCTCCAGTTCCCCGAATTAAGCCTGAATGCCTTTCACGTCCCTCCCAGGCGCTGTATAATCCTACGGGTTTAGCGCTTCCCCTTGATTATAATAATAATCAACTGCCTCCCAGCATACATAAGGGGGATTACCAACAGACCCCTGGCAGTCTTCAAGCTGGCACTGGACAAGCACCTAAATTCGGTTCCTGACTAGCCGGGCTGTGGCTTGTACGTTGGTTTGCGTGCAGCCAGCAGCAACAGCCTGGTTGATCAGGCTCTGATCCACCAGGAGGCCTGGTCACAGACCGGGCAGCGGGGGCGTTGACCCCCGGAACTCTCTCCAGGTAAACTCCAGGTATATGCTTCAATGTAAACACTTGATCTACACATCCCCTACCCATTCTAAAACCTCCTTGTTCATCTGCACCCGTCGTTTAGCGCTTCTTTGATTATAATAACGTTCATCTGCAATCCTGTTCTGTCTTACCGCTTAATTTTTTCAATAATAACCCTACCATACACTTTACCTGGTATACTCAGTAAACTTTTTCCCCTATAATTTTTACAATCCCTTTGTCCCCCTTCCCTCTTTATAAAGGAACTATACTCTTACAGCTTTTGCTCGCGTAACTTAAAAAGTCCTGGCTCCTAAAGGCTGCTCAACCTGCTGTCTAGGGGTAATAATATTTAACATTAAAAAAAAATAGGGCCAGCATGTACCCTCATACAAATTATGAAGCATAAATTTAACGTCAATAATTTATTATAAGGAAAGACAAAAAACTCGTCTATACAAAAATATGATATATTAATAGTAACGTATATACAACCTACAATCTACTCTTACTACAACTTCACCTTTACTCCAGTTTACATTAGCTCACTAGCACACTGCTACTAGTAACACGAAATATATAAAAGTTTATAACCAGGGAGGCTCCATGACACCCCCCCCCCCCCACTTCCTCCTCCTGCTGGTCTATCTACCAGCAGGCAAAACATCATATCAGTACTCTCCCAAAACTTAAACAGGCTTCTGCACACTATGGCCTTACAGGTAAACATGAAAGCACTTAAACACAAAATAACCTACAGTATACACTAAAGAAATCGCCAAACCACCTACTCCACTACATCTTGCTCCCTTCGCTGTGCTTCACCTACTGAACCAAACACTCGCCACTCCTCTGGCCAGGCCACTCTGCCTGTTTACCTGGAGTTTACCTGGAGAGAGTTCCGGGGGTCAACGCCCCCGCGGCCCGGTCTGTGACCAGGCCTCCTGGTGGATCAGAGCCTGATCAACCAGGCTGTTGCTGCTGGCTGCACGCAAACCAACGTACTGGTCAGGAACCGACTTTAGGTGCTTGTCCAGTGCCAGCTTGAAGACTGCCAGGGGTCTGTTGGTAATCCCCCTTATGTATGCTGGGAGGCAGTTGAACAGTCTCGGGCCCCTGACACTTATTGTATGGTCTCTTAACGTGCTAGTGACACCCCTGCTTTTCATTGGGGGATGTTGCATCGTCTGCCAAGTCTTTTGCTTTCGTAGTGAGTGATTTTCGTTTGCAAGTTCGGCACTAGTCCCTCTAGGATTTTCCAGGTGTATATAATCATGTATCTCTCCCGCCTGCATTCCAGGGAATACAGTTTTAGGAACCTCAAGCACTCCCAGTAATTGAGGTGTTTTATCTCCGTTATGCGCGCCGTGAAGGTTCTCTGTACATTTTCTAGGTCAGCAATTTCACCTGCCTTGAAAGGTGCTGTTAGTGTGCAGCAATATTCCAGCCTAGATAGAACAAGTGACCTGAAGAGTGTCATCATGGGCTTGGCCTCCCTAGTTTTGAAGGTTCTCATTATCCATCCTGTCACTTTTCTAGCAGATGCGATTGATACAATGTTATGGTCCTTGAAGGTGAGATCTTCCGACATGATCATTCCCAGGTCTTCGACGTTGGTGTTTCGCTCTATTTTGTGGCCAGAATTTGTTTTGTACTCTGATGAAGATTTAATTTCCTCGTGTTTACCATATCTGAGTAATTGAAATTTCTCATCGTTGAACTTCATATTGTTTTCTGCAGCCCACTGAAAGATTTGGTTGATGTCCGCCTGGAGCCTTGCAGTGTCTGCAATGGAAGACACTGTCATGCAGATTCGGGTGTCATCTGCAAAGGAAGACACGGTGCTGTGGCTGACATCCTTGTCTATGTCGGATATAAGGATGAGGAACAAGATGGGAGCGAGTACTGTGTCTTGTGGAACAGAGCTTTTCACCGTAGCTGCCTCGGACTTTACTCTGTTGACGACTACTCTCTGTGTTCTGTTAGTGAGGAAATTATAGATCCATCGACCGACTTTTCCTGTTATTCCTTTAGCACGCATTTTGTGCGCTATTACGCCATCGTCACACTTGTCGAACGCTTTTGCAAAGTCTGTATATATTACATCTGCATTCTTTTTGTCTTCTAGTGCATCTAGGACCTTGTCGTAGTGATCCAGTAGTTGAGACAGACAGGAGCGACCTGTTCTAAACCCATGTTGCCCTGGGTTGTGTAACTGATGGGTTTCTAGATGGGTGGTGATCTTGCTTCTTAGGACCCTTTCAAAGATTTTTATGATATGGGATGTTAGTGCTATCGGTCTGTAGTTCTTTGCTGTTGCTTTACTGCCCCCTTTGTGGAGTGGGGCTATGTCTGTTGTTTTTAGTAACTGTGGGACGACCCCCGTGTCCATGCTCCCTCTCCATAGGATGGAAAAGGCTCGTGATAGGGGTTTCTTGCAGTTCTTGATGAACACGGAGTTCCATGAGTCTGGCCCTGGGACAGAGTGCATGGGCATGTCATTTATCGCCTGTTCGAAGTCATTTGGCGTCAGGATAACATCGGATAGGCTTGTGTTAACCAAATTCTGTGGCTCTCTCATAAAAAATTAATTTTGATCTTCGACTCTCAGTCTGGTTAGCGGCTTGCTAAAAACTGAGTCATATTGGGACTTGAGTAGCTCACTGTCCAGGAATAATACGTACGATCCCGGAACTATAGAACATTATTTTTTTTTACAATATTTTAAATGCAGCACACTGCGTAATATATACACACTGCCAATCCCTAGGTACATTCCCCTCTTTCATACATTTATTGAACAAAAGTACCAACCACACCAAAACTATACCCCCTCCCACCCCTTTTAACATTTGTCATGATCCCATCAGTTCCACCTGCTTTACCCCCATTCGTTCTACCCAGTGCCTCACGCACCTCCACCCCCCCCCCCCATTCACATCCAGCTTTTCTTCACTCCTAAAAGATGCTATGCCTCCCTGGCCAATGCATGAAATTACTGCCTCCCTCTCTTCATCAACATTTAGCAGTTCCTCAAAATATTCCCACCATCTTCCCAATACCTTCAGCTCCCCATCTAGTAACTCTCCTATTTTGTTTTTAACTGACGAATCCATTTGTTCCCTAGGCTGCCTTAACCTATTTATTTCACTTTAAAATTTCATCTTATGTTCAGCAAAATTTGCTGATAATGCCTCACCCATTATCATTTGCTCTCCTTTTGCATGTTTTTTTTTTTCAATATGCTGGCCATCTCCCACCGAGGCAGGGTGACCCAAAAAAAGAAAGACTTTCATTATCATTCAACACTTTCACCATCATTCACACATAATCACTGACTTTGCAAAAGTTTGATAATATTGTTGGAAAAATGTGATATTGGCCGCAGACTTTTAATGTAAGTGTACCTTGCGATTAAGAAAGGCTCTCTCTCTCTCTCTCTCTCCTCCTTACCTCCCCCCCCTCTCTCTCCTCCTTACCTCCCCTCCCCCCTCTCTCTCCCCCTCAGTGCTTAGATGTGATTATAATAATTCTCACACAGTATATTTCCATATCAAAATATTATATTACTTCTAAATGTAATTACCCTTCCATTCTTTGTATTTATCTTGATTACGCAACTCATTCCCCCAGCGTTGTACAACCCCTACGGGTTTAGCGCTTCCCCATAAATATAATAATCATAATTCAGTTTTAGATGTTTCTTTTTGTTTTGTCTTCAAGCCGAGGATGATGAAGGTGTCTCCTATGAGAGGTTCTACACTTATAATAATATAACAGAGGGATTAGTACCGAACTTGCACACGAAAATCAATCCCTATGAAAGCAAAAGACTCGGCAGACGATGCAACACCCCCCCAATGAAAAGCAGGGGTGTCACTAGCACGTTAAGAGAGACAATAAGTGTCAGGGGCCCAAGACTGTTCAACTGCCTCCCAGCATACCTAAGGGGGATTACCAATAGAGCCCTGGCTGTCTTCGGGAAGGCGCTGGACAGGCACCTAAAGTCAGTGCCTGTCCAGCCGGGCTGTGGTTCGTACGTCGGGTTGCGTGCGGCCAACAGTAACAGCCTGGTTGATCTGGCCCTGATCCACCATGAGACCTGGTCACAGACTGGGCCAAGGGGGGGTTGACCCCCGAAACCCTCTCCAGGTATATATATATATATATATATATATATATATATATATATATATATATATATATATATATAGTGTGTCGTGCCGAATAGGTAAAATTTGCTATTTTGGCTTTAGCAACGCTCTTCTTGCCGAATAAGACGAGCGCAAATTTGTGTATGCAATAATTTTCGCAAAAATCATTCTGAACCTAACGAAAAAATATATTTCAGTGTGCTTGTTTATTATTAAATTATTGTAAACTTATTTAAAATATATTTAGTTGGATTAGGCTAAATTAAATTGCGCTTGTTACAACAAGGTTCTTTTTGTACAAAATTATTTATTTTAACATAAACATACATGAAAAAATATATCTTTAAACGTACAAGAGAAACTTTAAGGACTTAATTTTAAACGAGTTCCTGCTAATATATATATATATATATATATATATATATATATATATATATATATATATATATATATATATATATATATATATATATATATATATATATATATATATATATATATATATATATATATATACACACCCGGGTTCGATTCCCGGCGGGTGGAAATTCCGACACGTTTCCTTACACCTATTGTCCTGTTCACCTAGCAGCAAATAGGTACCTGGGTGTTAGTCGACTGGTGTGGGTCGCATCCTGGGGGACAAGATTAAGGACCACAATGGAAATAAGTTAGACAGTCCTCGATGACGCACTGACTTTCTTGGGTTATCCTGGGTGGCTAACCCTCCGGGGTTAAAAATCCGAACGAAATCTTATCTTATCTTATATATATGTACATATATACAATATGTAATTTGTTTTCCATCAAAGCTAAACAGTAACATACTGACTGCGAAGCTCGTCAATATAATTATCACTGGTATAAGTCCAGGTTCTTTGTAAGTGTCGACCAGGACCAAAAAAACTCCTAGTGAAGTTGTCACAGATCCATTTCACTGTGATACCATAAATCTACATCAGTCTAAATTTGTATATATCACTTTAAAACTCTTCTTTTCCCATTTGTCCTTGGGTTTTCATTCTGTAACTAATTTTTCATTTAAATATACCGAACATAATTACATGTTAGGAATAGGTACTTGGTGTCGAGAAACTACACTCGGCTATTAAGTAAAACATATATAAATTTTGTAGTGCAGAATCACCAATAAAATTAGTAAACCCTTATATAAAGTATGAAAGTAGATGGGGGCTCTAGAAGCCTGAAAAAACAAATCGTCGATATTCTCTATGTACTTGACCTTGTCTGTCATTTCAATCATGGTTGAATTTGTACCTCTAGCGGTCGCTTCACATTTCTGAAGGGCTAAAATAGCTTCATTTTGAAGAATATAGGTGATATTAAACGGAGTAGCTGCTGTAATAAAAACTCCACAGGCAGTAACATTGATCCGTAGTTCATGTAGCGTGTTGTTGAGGTGCTTATGTTGATTAGGGTAAGATGTACAGGAACACTTGTGGCTGGGCACAGTCAACTCCACGGTCTTGTCATCATCAAGTCTCACGTTAATTTTATCATAGTTTATCATCATGTGGTGGACCACCCCGCCCTCACACAAGGTTAAGTTACTTGTACACACATTCAGATCAAGATGTGTGTTACTAGTGGTATCTAGAGGTATTTTGAGCGTATGGTGGTAGTGACGGCTCTGTCTGGGATCTTCTGAGGGTGTAAATTCCGTAACGTGGCAGCTCACGTTCATTTGACTTTTAGAAATCTTCCAGGACAAGCCTTCGTCATTCAATAGTTTCTCGTAGAGAAGAGTTGAGGTGGAATGCATAGACTCGTCCATACAGCTACACTCACTCTCCTGCACATAACTAATGGCGTACCTGACACAGGTTGCGTTGTCCACGTAACCAAATGTCTTGTTGGTGGATCTTAAACCCTTCAGCTGGGTCGAACCTTCGCACCTCTGAAAATCCGGAGAACACAATTGTACACGCAGGATACTTTTGTTCTGAGGCAAGTGGTTGAGTAGGAACTCCTTTTCGGATTCTAAGAGACTTTTCTCTTCAGAGATGAAGGTCTTGAAGCTCTTGAAGACGTGAAGGAAAGTGGTGGCATAATTGAGTCTGGCCTGGTCAGCCAGGGAAGGCGGTGACAACACCACCACCACCATTAACACCATCACCAGCATCTGTTAAGGCAAAGATCACTTGTCAATGTTGAGCATTACGAGGTTTAATAACGCTTATCGAATCTTTTAACACAGAATAACCCAATCAAAATAATAATAATAATAATAATAATATGTATTAATATAATACTACTACTATTATAATATGTATTATAACAATCTCTGGAAGGTAGAGGTAGTGTGTGTTAGCCTCGTGAGATCTGTTGCTAACTTTTTCAATCACTGGATCTCTTATTAACAGAGGTTACATTATTTTAAGATGCATTACATACCTGGAGTTTACCTGGAGAGAGTTCCGGGGGTCAACGCCCCCGCGGCCCGGTCTGTGACCAGGCCTCCTGGTGGATCAGAGCCTGATCAACCAGGCTGTTGCTGCTGGCTGCACGCAAACCAACGTACGAGCCACAGCCCGGCTGATCAGGAACTGACTTTAGGTGCTTGTCCAGTGCCAGCTTGAAGACTGCCAGGGGTCTGTTGGTAATCCCCCTTATGTATGCTGGGAGGCCCACATCAGTATACAGACCGAAACAAACCTTAAAAGTTTATTTAGTGTAAATCTAACTTCTTATTTTTCAATACATGTCTCCTCCCCCCCCCCCCCAAAAAAAAAAAATGTGCACGGGCGCGCGTTGAAAGAAGCCTCAATCTACAGAAATTACGAGATAAATGTTCATGTTCACTGATTTATAATAATGACTAATTGCCGTTGTTATCTGGAAGTGACTCAATCAATGTACTAGGTATTAGTCCGTCCGTCGGGTTGCATGTGGCCAGCAGTAACATCCTGGTTGATCAGGTCCTGATCCACCACGGGGTCTGGTCACACACACACGGGACCAGGAGCTTGGACTCGACCCCTGCAACCTCAACTAGGTGAGTACACACACACACACACACACACACACACACACACACACACACATATATATATATATATATATATATATATATATATATATATATATATATATATATATATATATATATATATATATATATATATATATATATATATATATATATATATATATACGGTATATGTGAACTGTAGATGCGTAAATATAAAAGACGTACACATCTTTTTGTGTATTTTTGTACGAAATAAAGATGACTGATTAACTACACTTGCCTTACTCTGTGGAGTTACGTCAGGTGTACTAGATGCTAGTGTGAGAGCATGGAGCACCTGCCCACCCTACAGTGTTCCACGTCACACTACTACAGATGCTTGGTGGAGTGCTGGCAGAAGCGGACTATGCCTTAACCTTCCCGAACATCCGTCACTTCTCGGGTTGGCTCATTAACTGCTGAGGGCCAGACGCGTGTATTCACTGCTCAGCTAAGGCGCGTTCCGTTTTCGTTTCAATCTTTGTGTAGAGGTTATGACTTCAGTTTTTCGTAACATTTTCTCAGTTTTTTTTATACCCAGTCCAGTGGCCCATCGGGCATTGCCAAAATACCTGTATGGCAAGTCCGCCTCTGAGTTCCACGTCACGCTACTACAGATGCTTAGTGGAGTGCAGGAAACACGTGCCCAGTCAACAGTGTTCCACGTCACGCAACTACAGACACTTGGTGGAGAGCAGGAAACACATCCCCACTCTACAGTATTTATATTACAAATCCTTGGTGGAGTGCAAGTAATACGTGCTTACCCTACAATGCCTCGCGTAACTCTGCTTGGCGTGGTTTTATCTTATCTATTTTACCAATAGGATGAGATGCACTAAAGTAAAAATTACCAATTCAGTATTTCCTGTGTTCTTATCGTAACAGCTAACAATGAAGTCGTAAGGGATGGGATGGGCGCCGCCCCGGGTGACACCACAGAGCCTCTAAAGGTGACGACACTAATACACAAAACAGTGATGCAGCAACATAAGAGAAAAATCCTTCAAATTCAAATTCAAATTCAAAGTTTATTCTCTATAAGGATTACAATGCTGAGTTTACAGAAATTCGGTTATTGTTTGGTTTACATGTAGTAAAATTGTGATTACAGAGTGTACCACTAGAACGCTTAGCATGGCTAGGCATTTCGGGCATACTTAGTTTTATTCTTAATTGTAAAATATTACAAATTATGAGGTAAGTTGGTATTATGGCTAAGTGACTAAATACTAGTTTGTGAGTTTAGCAATATGAATGCTTTTGTTTTGGCACAGTACATAGTTTCAGTATTGGAGTATCACAGGATTCATTATTTTAAGACTGAGATTAATATTTCTGTTTACGGTCAAATGAGTGAGTGTAAGTGTGAACCACCAGGTGGTATTCGTGTAGTTAGTTGACGGGGTGTATCAGGGAGATAAGATGTTTTCTAATGGTAGTTTTGAAGGTGATGAATGTGTCTGCAGTTCTAGAGTTCTCAGGTAGGGTATTCCAGATTTTAGGGCCTTTGACATACATTGAATTTTTGTAAAGGTTTAGTCGGACACGGGGAATGTCGTAGAGATGTTTGTGTCTGGTGTTATGCCTGTGGGTTCTGTCACAACTATCAAGAAAGCGTTTTAGGTCAAGGTTGATATTAGAGTTTAAGGCCCTGTAGATGTAGATTGCACAGTAGTAAGTGTGGATGTACTGAACTGGGAGTAAGTTTAGATCTATGAAGAGTGGGGGGGTGTGTTGCCAGGGATGGGATTTAGTGATTATTCTTACTGCAGCTTTTTGTTGGGTTATTATTGGCTTTAGGTGTGTTGCTGCAGTTGATCCCCAAGCACAAATAGCATAGGTGAGGTATGGATAAATAAGTGAGTGGTATAGTGTGAGAAGGGCATTTTGCGGCACGTAGTATCGTATCTTGGAGAGGATCCCAACCGTTTTGGATACTTTTTTGGCTATATGCTGGATATGGGTGCTGAAATTCAGGTTGTTGTCAAGGTATAAGCCTAGGAATTTTCCCCCATTATTTCTGGTAATTAGAGTGTTGTCAATCTTAATGTTAATTTGTGCATCTCCTGCTCTGCTACCAAACATAATATAGTAGGTTCTGTCAGTGTTAAGCGTAAGTTTATTGGCTGTCATCCAAGTCGATATTTTAATCAGCTCCTCATTCACAATGGTGTTGAGGGTGGCAAGATTAGGGTGAGAGATGACATAAGTCGTGTCATCAGCAAAGAGAATGGGTTTCAGGTGTTGGGATACGTTTGGAAGGTCATTGATGTATATGAGGAAGAGCCTATTTTATGATTACAGAGTACAAATAGGCCTATATAGGGAATAATCATTGATTTTGATGTGATAGATGACTGCAGGATTGAAAGCAAGGAAATGTAATATCAGATTCACTGAGATGTTACCTGTACTCAAGGTCAAATCGGATCTAGTGTTTTTCTGATATTGCAAAGTTTTTTTTTGTTTTTTTTTTCTCTCTCTCTCATTGTTGAAAATGAATAAATGTAGGATCTGTTGGCTGTACTCAGTGATATTTGAGTTTGTTTCCTTAATATTACTACGATTATTTATCTTATTATTAAAGTTGAAAAGTATTCTCCTATTCGGTTTATGGTCCTTAAACGTTCTCATTACTAAACATTAGTCACTGGTGGGCAATGTGCAGTAGTGACGTAACTGGTCAGGCAGTAGTGACGTAACTGGTCAGGCAGTAGTGACGTAACTGGTCAGGCAGTAGTGACGTAACTGGTCAGGCAGTAGTGACGTAACTGGTCAGGCAGTAGTGACGTAACTGGTCAGGCAGTAGTGACGTAACTGGTCAGGCAGTAGTGACAACTGGTCAGGCAGTAGTGACGTAACTGGTCAGGCAGTAGTGACGTAACTGGTCAGGCAGTAGTGACATAACTGGTCAGGCAGTAGTGACGTAACTGGTCAGGCAGTAGTGACGTAACTGGTCAGGCAGTAGTGACGTAACTGGTCAGGCAGTAGTGACAACTGGTCAGGCAGTAGTGACAACTGGTCAGGCAGTAGTGACAACTGGTCAGGCAGTAGTGACGTAACTGGTCAGGCAGTAGTGACAACTGGTCAGGCAGTAGTGACGTAACTGGTCAGGCAGTAGTGACAACTGGTCAGGCAGTAGTGACGTAACTGGTCAGGCAGTAGTGACAACTGGTCAGGCAGTAGTGACAACTGGTCAGGCAGTAGTGACAACTGGTCAGGCAGTAGTGACGTAACTGGTCAGGCAGTAGTGACAACTGGTCAGGCAGTAGTGACGTAACTGGTCAGGCAGTAGTGACAACTGGTCAGGCAGTAGTGACGTAACTGGTCAGGCAGTAGTGACAACTGGTCAGGCAGTAGTGACAACTGGTCAGGCAGTAGTGACAACTGGTCAGGCAGTAGTGACGTAACTGGTCAGGCAGTAGTGACACTGGTCAGGCTGTGACAACTGGTCAGGCAGTAGTGACAGTAGTGACGTAACTGGACGTAACTGGTCAGGCAGTAGTGACAACTGGTCAGGCAGTAGTGACGTAACTGGTCAGGCAGTAGTGACAACTGGTCAGGCAGTAGTGACAACTGGTCAGGCAGTAGTGACAACTGGTCAGGCAGTAGTGACGTAACTGGTCAGGCAGTAGTGACAACTGGTCAGGCAGTAGTGACGTAACTGGTCAGGCAGTAGTGACAACTGGTCAGGCAGTAGTGACGTAACTGGTCAGGCAGTAGTGACAACTGGTCAGGCAGTAGTGACAACTGGTCAGGCAGTAGTGACAACTGGTCAGGCAGTAGTGACGTAACTGGTCAGGCAGTAGTGACAACTGGTCAGGCAGTAGTGACGTAACTGGTCAGGCAGTAGTGACAACTGGTCAGGCAGTAGTGACGTAACTGGTCAGGCAGTAGTGACAACTGGTCAGGCAGTAGTGACAACTGGTCAGGCAGTAGTGACGTAACTGGTCAGGCAGTAGTGACAACTGGTCAGGCAGTAATGACAACTGGTCAGGCAGTAGTGACGTAACTGGTCAGGCAGTAGTGACAACTGGTCAGGCAGTAGTGACGTAACTGGAGTTTACTCCCCCTATCCTCCCGCCATTGGATTTCACAGAGGTGGCACCAAAGATGCCGCCCCTGGTGACACCAACCCCAGTAATGCCACTGACAACTAATTTGTTTTCATAATTAGCGATCATATGAGAATTTTGCAAGTCCTGAAAATTGAGGCAGGATGGGATTAGTGTCATCGGAATTTTCTTCCCAGTGCTTACACTTGTATTAGATTCCCAGGATAAAGAACGCATGTTTACATATTTAACCTAGAGATGTGTTTGGGTCACTATGCGATCTAAGAAGTTTTAAAAACAGGTTAGATAAATACATGAGTGGGTGTGAGTTGGACCTAACTAGCTTGTGATACTGGGTCAGATGCCGTGCTCCTTCCTTAAGTGAATGTGACCTGACCTGCCTAGGTTGGAGCGTTGGTTTGGGATGGCGGGGGACTTGGACCTGCCTCGCATAGGCCATTAGGCCTGCTGCAGTGTTTCTTCTTTCTAATGTTCTTTATGTTAATTCCTCGTATCTCATCCTCAGCCTCCTGTATCTCAGTGCTCGCAAGAGGCATAATAGGTGTACCTCAGAATTCTCAAGAGGCAGAAGAGCTGGAGCTCAACATTCATAATTAAGAAACCTAGGAGCTATAACTCAACTCTTCAAGCAAGTCCAGGAGCTGGAGATCAGCAACTTTAAAAGGCCCCGGAGATTAAACATATTTAAGATTTGTAGTAACTGTTGCTAAACATCCTCAAAAAGGCCTAAGAGCTGTAGCTCAACACCCTTAAGAAGGCCAGGAACTGGAATTTAGCCCAGCCTAATGAAATGCAGCATATGGAAATCTTTATTCAGGAAACGTTTCGCCACACAGTGGCTTCATCAGTCCAATACAAAGAGGAAGGCGTAAGGAGAGGAGGAGAATGAGGTAATCAGTCCCTCCTCCTCTCCTTACGCCTTCCTCTTTGTATTGGACTGATGAAGCCACTGTGTGGCGAAACGTTTCCTGAATAAAGATTTCCATATGCTGCATAAGTGTCTCAATCTTCAACTTGTCGGTTTTTCAAACCATTCATCACAGCCCAGCCTAATATTGCCAGAGCTGACCTCAACGCCAGATGCTCCCTGATAAGTCCCTTACATGTACATGTACTTTTATATACAAAACACTCCGTATACAAGAGGTACGTATTGATAATCAGTATCAGCAGAATACATACTGTGATTAAAAAAAAAAAAGAGCACAACCGTATATCGAGAAAATATAATCCTTAAAGCAACATTCATTTTAGTATTACAGTCTGATGGAATTCGTTAAGATCACTAAATTTAAATTTTCCTAACGCTATTTACAAATGACGTACCTCGAAGATGCCATTAAGGAGGAGAACGTCTGAAAAACAAAGGTGTGTTTTTCAATGTGGTTTTCCAATGGTTTTCGTAATCGTGTAAAAAATTTACATTTATTCTATTGATGACAAGTTGCAATAGTACCGGCCGTGAGTCCTCGTCCACTTGGTTCGGTGGTAAGGAGATTGTCTCAAGCAAAAGGACTTGGGCTTGATCACTAGGCAAGGCCAGAGACTGATTGTTTGGTTAAGAACCACGAGATTTATTAACACTGTATTTCTCCTGTACACCAGTTAAGAATACTCTAATCTCTAATTAAAGTTAAATCTCCGTATACATATATATATATATATATATATATATATATATATATATATATATATATATATATATATATATATACATATACATATATATATATATATATATATATATATATATATATATATATATATATATATATAATATATATATATATATATATATATAAGATGGGGTCCACCTCTGGTGTAAATTGTGGGACCCATAGCCTCGGAGAAGTGGATAAAAAGGCTTCAAGGAAGAATATTTGGATTTCTTCCTGAAGCCATTTGAATATTCCACTTCCCCTACCACCCCATCTTTTAAACTATTTTTTTTTTTTACCAATAGGAATATTTTATTACATAATATGGCACAGAAGGTTTAAGAGATACATTGTTGATATAAAGGTGGCATATACGGTACATGTTGTTACGTGTGTATCACCGATTATAAGGCGAAAATCTCATCCAGCTCCTCAGAGCTGGGGCGTGTGCCCAAAATGCAGCATGCATTACCCCTTTGAACAGCCGCGCTGAGCCGCTGGAACAGAAAACTAGCTGCCCTGGGATCCCTAGTTACCCTGATGAGTCTTTTTCCCAGCTCCTTAAGGAAATTAGATGCACTCTTTCCCCATGAGCCAAGGGTCTCTGAGCCTATGGGAACAAACATATAATGATGGGCAAGTTCTCCATATTTTCTAGACTTTTGGGACTCCCTAAAGCTGGCAGCTGCCCCTCCTTCCTCCCTGGTGTATTGGAGATAGGTATCAGCCAAGGTAGATGCACATGTATAGTCCCACACCACCTGCTTCCCATCTGTCCAGGCTTGAAGGGTGATACCATCTGGACGCTTCTGGCTGCCATCAGATCTGCATAGTTGGGGTGGCTCCCTTACTGCTGGGCATCCAGCTGTTGTGAGGCTCCTCCTGATAATGTTATTAACCTCCTCATGTCTTGCAATCTTTCCCTCGGATTTACGGCACACAAGACCATGGTACCCGAATCGGTCTGCTGCTTCACTGCCACAAATACACCTGTGTTCGGCGAGAATAGGGGCGGCAAGTCGAAGGGCAACACCGATGCGGATGGTCTGTGGGTCGAGGCGTGTGCCAAGGCTGGAGTTGGGAACAGCCAACAGAAAGTCCCCAGCATGAGGGGCTCTCACTGCCAGCAGGCGGGCTCTATCCTTCCCTGACACACTCTGAAGCATCGTTGAGGCTATATTTTCCACTATTGGACCATCCCAGTGCGATTGTTTGTAGTTGTTGGGGGGAGCAGGTCTGGTTTCTGAGCCCGTTAGATTATCCCAGATCATTGCTCCGTCAATGAATTTTTGGTCCTGGGCTCCAATCTTGTCCCTAAGATGTTCAGGGAGAATCGCTGCTACAAGCTCTCTGGATGCAATACACGAGGACAGAAAAGCAGGTAACGCAATCTGTGATGACTTGCGGACACCAATGCCTCCTAGTCTGACTGGAAGTGTAGCTTGGTTCCACTGCCCGTCTTCTAGAGTAAGGTTAAGTACTTTCGTAAAAATCTGCCTCAGAATGCTGTCATATTCGTGCAGTATAGGGTTATCATATGAAGGTGCACATCTTAGGAAATATGTCAACCTGGGCAGACTCAAGCACTTTGTGAGAAGGTACAAGGCATCGTGGGTGTCCAGATTGCCTATTCGTTGTTCCATTCTCCTTAACTCTTCCAATTTCTTCCTGAGAATTGTGTCAATGGCATTGCTTCCCAGAGGTGCTCCTAGCAAGACACTATTTGTGGGGGCAATGACTGCTGCTCCTGGTAGTTTTGATCTCACTGCATTTATCACTTGTTGACTGACTGAGATGATTTCACATTTGGATGGATTCAGGATGAGACCCATTTCCTGTCCCCGTGTCATTACCTGTGTAAGGTCATGTAGGAGGGACTCCTTTGTACCTGCTAGTGTGCCATCATCTAGGAACCAGATGTTTAGCTCGCTGGTCAGTCTGACTGTGATTTCCCTAACTGCAATACAGAAGAGAAATGGTGCAAGAGGATCTCCTTGTTGGACACCCTCCGATGATGTGATTTCATGCTCTCCAAAGAGAAGCATTGATTCCTTGCTATACCCAGCTGAAACAAAAGGGAAGAGACCAGGGAAATGTTCTTGTACTGCTGCTAATACCACGTCTCTTTTCAGGAGATTGAACGCATTCTTGAAATCTAATTTTACCACTGCATTGTCCTCAGGCAGGTTGTTGATATATGCCCTTGTTGCATGAACCGCTGCTTCACTTCCTTGAGAGACCCCAAAGCCAAGCTGGTTTGGTTGAAGCATCATGGCTGCCTGTGCACGAATACTTCGGACAGCAGCTTTGGATACGAGGCGGCGTAACGTGTTGCCTACTGCAACTGGCCGAATTCCTCCATCCCTCTTTTTAAGTGCACAAAGTGTTGCACCAAAAAAGAAAGGTCTAATTTCATCAGGAATCAGACCAGCCAAGGAATTGTTGACGAACCTTGTGATCTCTGAAAGCAGTGTCTCTGCAATTTCCCCAATAACTGGATTAACCATTTCCTTTAAATGCTGTGGCCTTATTCCAGTGTAACCCCCAGCAGAGCCAGATGGGAACGACATTATATATTAACAAATGTTCACATAGAATAAAAAATATATAGGGGGTGGTAGGAGAAGAAAATATTCAAACAGCTCCGGGGAGAACCTTGAGTTTTCTCTGAGGTACGTTTATTGTCTTCTCTGAGGATGAGGGTCCCCATTCCAGCTATAGAGGTGGTACTTCCCTATATAATGTTTATTATATATATATATATATATATATATATATATATATATATATATATATATATATATATATATATATATATATATATATATATATATATATATATATATACAGGAAAGACTGTGCTATAACTTAAATTGCCAGGCATACCATCTAAAGGGAATAAAAAGATACAAAACATCCAGGCCATGGGAAAACCTGGGTAGCCACAGCCACTCAAGAGGGAGAGGTTTTTTAGTGCCAGGAAGGAAAAAAAACTGGCAGGAAATGGCAGAAATCGTACACCAAATCCAGTCATTCCTGGAGTGGAACCACAGTCGATGGCCTCCACTCCAAACCAACAGATACAGATACTAATGCCGGAAAAAAAATCCCCCCCCCCCAGTACCAACAATACCACCAGTCCGATAACATTCTTCTTTGCAAATGTACAGGGTCTAAAGCCAGCAACAAACAACAAAATACCTTTCATCCGTGGACTGCTTGCAGAGGCAAAGGCAATGTTCGCGGCTTTCACTGAGACCCACATAAAGGATCACTTGGACAACGAAATATGGATCCCAGGTTACAACCTATACAGATGTGACAGAGTGAACAGGCAAAAGGGGGGGGGGGGGGGTTGGCCTGTACATTGCAGAGTCACTTGTTTGCACAGAACTGCTTAATGCCTCAAATGATGTAGTGGAAGTTTTAGCAGTAAAGGTCGAGAACCAAAACCTAGTCATTGTGGTAGTCTACAAGCCTCCGGATGCAACATCCCAGCAATTCCACGAACAGCTGTTAAAAATTGACCACTGTCTGGAAAATCTTCCAGCTCCTGCACCCAACATCTTGCTCCTGGGGGATTTCAACTTAAGGCACCTAAAATGGAGGAATATAGCAAATAATATTGTTGCAGTAATAACACCAGGAGGCAGCTCTGATGAAAACTCACACTCACACGAGCTTTTAAATCTCTGCACAAAATTCAATTTAAACCAGCAAATAATAGAGCCTACTAGACTGGAGAATACACTAGACCTCATCTTCACTAACAATGATGATCTGATAAGAAATGTCACCATATCAAAAACAATATACTCAGATCACAACATAATTGAGGTTCAGACATGTATGCGTGGAGCCCCAGACCGACATAATGAGACTAGTCACGAGGGAGCATTCACCAAATTCAACTTCAATAACAAAAACATAAAGTGGGACCAAGTAAACCAAGTCCTAACCGATATAAGCTGGGAAGATATACTAAGCAACACAGACCCCAACTTATGCCTAGAACAGATTAACTCGGTGGCACTCGATGTATGCACAAGGCTTATTCCTCTAAGAAAAAGGAGGAGTAGATGTAAAATAGAAAGAGACAGGCGCTCCCTTTACAGGCGACGGAAAAGAATAACAGAGCGGCTAAAAGAGGTCAATATATCTGAAATGCGTAGGGAGACACTGGTCAGAGAAATAGCAAGCATCGAACTCAAGCTAAAGGAATCTTATAGGAGTCAGGAATCGCGGGAAGAACTAAAAGCCATAAATGAAATCGAAAGAAACCCAAAGTATTTCTTCTCCTATGCCAAATCAAAGTCGAGAACAACGTCCAGTATTGGGCCCCTACTTAAACAAGATGGGTCCTACACAGATGACAGCAAGGAAATGAGTGAGCTACTCAAGTCCCAATATGACTCAGTTTTTAGCAAGCCGCTAACCAGACTGAGAGTCGAAGATCAAAATGAATTTTTTATGAGAGAGCCACAAAATTTGGTTAACACAAGCCTATCCGATGTTATCCTGACGCCAAATGACTTCGAACAGGCGATAAATGACATGCCCATGCACTCTGCCCCAGGGCCATACTCACGGAACTCCGTGTTCATCAAGAACTGCAAGAAGCCCCTATCACGACCCTTTTCCATCCTATGGAGAGGGAGCATGGACAAGGGGGTCGTCCCACAGTTACTAAAAATAACAGACATAGCCCCACTCCACAAAAGGGGCAGTAAAGCAACAGCAAAGAACTACAGACCAATAGCACTAACATCCCATATCATAAAAATCTTTGAAAGGGTCCTAAGAAGCAAGATCACCACCCATCTAGAAACCCATCAGTTACACAACCCAGGGCAACATGGGTTTAGAACAGGTTGCTCCTGTCTGTCTCAACTATTGGATCACTACGACAAGGTCCTAAATGCACTAGAAATCCTAGAGGGACTAGTACCGAACTTGCACACGAAAATCACTCACTACGAAAGCAAAAGACTTGGCAGACGATGCAACATCCCCCCAATGAAAAGCAGGGGTGTCACTAGCACGTTAAGAGACCATACAATAAGTGTCAGGGGCCCGAGACTGTTCAACTGCCTCCCAGCATACATAAGGGGGATTACTAACAGACCCCTGGCAGTCTTCAAGCTGGCACTGGACAAGCACCTAAAGTCGGTTCCTGACCAGCCGGGCTGTGGCTCGTACGTTGGTTTGCGTGCAGCCAGCAGTAATAGCCTGGTTGATCAGGCTCTGATCCACCAGGAGGCCTGGTCACAGACCGGGCCGCGGGGGCGTTGACCCCCGGAACTCTCTCCAGGTATATATATATATATATATATATATATATATATATATATATATATATATATATATATATATATATATATATATATATATATACATATATATATATATATATATATATATATATATATATATATATATATGTATTTATATATATATATATATATATATATATATATATATATATATATATATATATATATGTATATATATATATATATATATATAAATAAATTATATATATATATATATATACATATATATATATATACATATATATATATATATATATATATATATATATATATATATATATATATATATATATATATGTATATATATATGTATATATATATATATATGTATATACACGTATATATATATATATATATATATATATATATATATATATATATATATATATATATATATATATATATATATATATATATATATATATATATATATATATATACGTATATATATATGTCGTGCCGAATAGGCAGAATTTGCGATCTTGGCTTAAATAGCATCGTTCATCCTGCCATACAGGACAAGCGAAAATTTGTGTATGCAATAATTTCACCAAAATGATTCTGAACCTAACGTAAAAAATATATTTCACTGAGTTTGTTTAGTATTAAATTATTTTAAACAAATCTATAATATATTTAGTTGGGTTAGGCTAAAATAAATTGTTCTTGTTATAATAAGGTTAGGTAAGTTTTCTAAGATTCTTTTGGTGCAAAATTATTAATTTTTACATTAACATTAATATAAAATATATATCTTTAAACGTATTACCTGGAGTTTACCTGGAGAGAGTTCCGGGGGTCAACGCCCCCGCGGCCCGGTCTGAGACCAGGCCTCCTGGTGGATCAGAGCCTGATCAACCAGGCTGTTGCTGCTGGCTGCACGCAAACCAACATACGAGCCACAGCCCGGCTGATCCGGAACTGACTTTAGGTGCTTGTCCAGTGCCAGCTTGAAGACTGCCAGGGGTCTGTTGGTAATCCCCCTTATGTGTGCTGGGAGGCAGTTGAACAGTCTCGGGCCCCTGACACTTATTGTATGGTCTCTTAACGTGCTAGTGACACCCCTGCTTTTCATTGGGGGGATGGTGCATCGTCTGCCAAGTCTTTTGCTTTCGTAGTGGGTGATTTTCGTGTGCAAGTTCGGTACTAGTCCCTCTAGGATTTTCCAGGTGTATATAATCATGTATCTCTCCCTCCTGCGTTCCAGGGAATACAGGTTTAGGAACCTCAAGCGCTCCCAATAATTGAGGTGTTTTATCTCCGTTATGCGCGCCGTGAAAGTTCTCTGTACATTTTCTAGGTCGGCAATTTCACCTGCCTTGAAAGGTGCTGTTAGTGTGCAGCAATATTCCAGCCTAGATAGAACAAGTGACCTGAAGAGTGTCATCATGGGCTTGGCCTCCCTAGTTTTGAAGGTTCTCATTATCCATCCTGTCATTTTTCTAGCAGATGCGATTGATACAATGTTATGGTCCTTGAAGGTGAGATCCTCCGACATGATCACTCCCAGGTCTTTGACGTTGGTGTTTCGCTCTATTTTGTGGCCAGAATTTGTTTTGTACTCTGATGAAGATTTAATTTCCTCATGTTTACCATATCTGAGTAATTGAAATTTCTCATCGTTGAACTTCATATTGTTTTCTGCAGCCCACTGAAAGATTTGGTTGATGTCTGCCTGGAGCTTTGCAGTGTCTGCAATGGAAGACACTGTCATGCAGATTCGGGTGTCATCTGCAAAGGAAGACACGGTGCTGTGGCTGACATCCTTGTCTATGTCGGATATAAGGATGAG